>NC_045963.1:6825864-6981579 GCF_010909765.2 Amblyraja radiata | reverse complement strand
TATGTCATGTTGTTACTTGCGAGCGGAGCACCAAGGCAAATTCCTTGTATGTGAATACTTGGCCAATAAACTTTCCTTTTCTTCTCCTCCTCCTCCTCCTCCTCCTCCTCCTCCTCCTCCTCCTCCTCCTCCTCCTCCTCCTCCTCCTCCTCCTCCTCCTCCTCCTCCTCCTCCTCCTCCTCCTCCTCCTCCTCCTCCTCCTCCTCCTCCTCCTCCTCCTCCTCCTCCTCCTCCTCCTCCTCCTCCTCCTCCTCCTCCTCCTCCTCCTCCTCCTCCTCCTCCTCCTCCTCCTCCCTCCTCCCTCCTCCCTCCCTCCTCACTCTCTCCTCCCTCCCTCCTCCCTCCCTCCTCCTCCCTCTCTTCCTCTTCCTCTTCCTCTTCCTCTTCCTCTTCCTCTTCCTCTTCCTCTTCCTCTTCCTCTTCCTCTTCCTCTTCCTCCCCCCCCCCCCCCCCCCCTTAAGGCTCTTCCCTTCCTATCTGCATATCTGTCCAAAAGTCTTTTAAAAAGAATTGGCCCTGAGGTCCCTCTAAATTCTCTCCCCTCTCACCTTAAGCCTATTCCCTCTAGTGTAATAATTACCTACCCTGTGAAAAGACTGAAGAAGGGGTCTTCAGACTGAAGAAACACCTCCACCTGAAATTGATTTGATTTGAGTATAGGAGCAGGGAGGTTCTACTGCAGTTGTACAGGGTCTTGGTGAGACCACACCTGGAGTATTGTGTACAGTTTTGGTCTCCTGATCTGAGGAAAGACATTCTTGCCATAGAGGGAGTACAGAGAAGGTTCACCAGACTGATTCCTGGGATGTCAGGACTTTCATATGAAGAAAGACTGGATAGACTCGGCTTGTACTCGCTAGAATTTAGAAGATTGAGGGGGGATCTTATAGAAACTTACAAAATTCTTAAGGGGTTGGACAGGCTAGACGCAGGAAGATTGTTCCCGATGTCGGGGAAGTCCAGACCAAGGGGTCACAGTTTAAGGATAAGGGGGAAATCTTTTAGGACCGAGATGAGAAAACCATTTTTCTCCCATCCAATTGAAAGAATGTTATATTAACTTTTGAGGGTCTTTGTTCTTTGTATCTGTGGTCAGCAGGGTTTGTTTTAATAAAAGTGTTTAAGAACAAACTGTCATCTAGAGCCTGCTAATGGTTAATCCCCCCACGGAAACTGAAGCCAATGAACAAGAGACACCAACACTTGCAGGAAGAGTCGTGTCATTTAGATTATGAACAATGGAGATACATTTTAGTCCAGCCAGGACTAGAGGGTGTGAGCTATAGGGATAGGTTGAGGAGGCTGGGACTATATTCCTGGGAGTGCAGGAGGATGAGGGGTGATCTTATTGAGATGTATAAAATCATGAGTGGAATAAATCGGGTAGATGCACAGTCTCTTGCCCAGAGTAGGGGAATCGAGGACAAGAGGTGATTGGTTCAAGGTGAAGGGGGAAAGATTTAATAGGAATCTGAGGGGCAATTTTTTTACACAGAGGGTGGTGGGTGTATGGGACAAGCTGCCAGAGGAGGTAGTTGAGGCTGGGACTATCCCAACATTTAAGAAACAGTTAGACTGGTACATGGATAGGACAGGTTTGAAGGGATATGGATCAAACACAGGCAGGTGGGACTAGTGTAGCTGGGACATGTTGGCTGGTGTGGGCAAGTTGGGCTGAAGGGCCTGTTTCCACGCTGTATCACAAGACCACTCTATGACTCTTTCAACTAGGTCGGCAATTCCTCTCCTCACTGGTTCAAGCCGGAATATAACAACTAAAGTAGCAGACACAAGGAACAGACACAAGGACACTGGTTTACAAACAGAGGCACAAACTGCAGGAGTAACTCAGCGGGTCAGGCAGCATCTGTGGAGAACATGGATAGGTGACGTTTCACACAGTGCAGGAGTAACTCAGCGGGTCAGGCTGCATCTGTGGAGAACATGGATAGGTGACGTTTCACAGAGTGCTGGAGTAACTCAGTGGGTCAGGCAGCATCTGTGGAGAACATGGATAGGTGACGTTTCACTCAGTGCTGGAGTAACTCAGCGGGTCAGGCAGCATCTGTGGAGAACATGGATAGGTGACGTTTCACACAGTGCTGGAGTAACTCAGTGGGTCAGGCAGCATCTGTGGAGAACATGGATAGGTGACGTTTAGGGTTGCGACCCCGCCTTCTTCAGACAGTGTAGTAGAGTGGAGGAGACTGGGGAAAGGGGGCTGGGTTAGTGGGAGAAATGCGTGTGCATCCAAGTGGGGCACAGGGAAGAGACGGGGAAATAAAAAGGTGTGTTGTTTGTTAGTTACTTAAAAGTAAAGAATTCAATGTTCGTACCATCGGGTTGTAAGCTACCCAAGTGGAACAAGCGGTGCTGTTCCTCCAGTTAGCATGTGGCCTTACTCTGGCAATGGAGGAGGCCCAGGCCAGAAAGGCCAGTATGGGAATGGGAAGGGGAGATAGACTGGTTGACAACCGGGAGGTGCAGCAGGCCTTGGTGGACCGAGCACGTGTTTTTCGAAAGTTTAATCTTCTCCTTTTCTCTTTCACATGAACCTTGTGGTAATTAATCTTCCCGTTTCCAGGGATTAGAAGGTTTGGTCCGTCTGAAAATGTAATCGGCCTCATTCACAATCTGGTGTCCTTTTTGAAACGGCGTCAGGACAACAATCTCATCTCAACGTCAGCATGACCAAGGAGATGATTGGGTGGAGTGGGTCTTTGATCATTCTGGCCCTAACCTGCCAACCCATCCATGAAGACAGCTTTGTGGATCCTTGAACTTCAGGGAGAGAAGGCTGATGATCCACAACCCACACTTCATTGATGGGACAGTGATGGAGAGAGCCACCCGCTGCAGGTTCATGACGTGCATATCTCTGAAGATCTCTCCTGGACCCAGCGCATTGATGTAGTCAGCAACGTTTCTACTCCCTATAGAAGATGGAGGAGATTCAGTCAGTATGTCAATGACTATTCTATTGAACTTATACTGAACGATAGAGACCAAACTGACTGATTGCATCACGGCCTGGTTTGGTCATTTGAAGGCCCAGGAATGTAGGAATCGGTGGACACTGCCTGGTCCATCACAGCTACTAACCTCCCCACCATCGAAGGGATCTACAGGAGGCGCTGCCTCAAAAAGGCAACCAGCGTCATCAAAGACCCACACCACCCTGGATATTCTATCCAGTGATGTCATCACACCCAACATAAACACAAGCTGTATCCTCTCAGTAATTATGGGTGAAGGCAGCCTAATTTATTGCTCATTAAGCAGTTTAAAGCAATTACTGGTAATGTGCCCTCATTTTGTCCATGGAAAAATTAACATTGGTAAGTGCATTAAACAGAAGAGTTAAGTCCAGCTGATTAACCCACTTTTATTGGCCAAAACGCCTCAGTAGGCATGCCACCAGTTTATAGTTTTCAGGAAAATTAAGGAATTACGAATGGAAATCCCCAAACGGCGATTAAATATCCGGGAATCATCCATAATTAAAACAAGATCTGACTTATGCAGCCACAGTAAATCGTCTGGTCTGCTGTGGCTTACACGGTCTCTCAGGCACACTTGCCGCTTGTCTCCATCCACACTCTCAGACCCAGGCCTTAACCAGGCTCCGTCTGGTGGGCGGCATCATCACCCACAAGAGCAGGGCATGTCTGGCTGGTCTCACGCCCAACATCTGTCCCTCTGACACCCTGCTTATCAGAAGCGTGTTGTTAAGCTGGGAAGGGCACCGAGTAGATTTATGAAGACGTTGTCAGGACTCGAGGGCCTGAGCTACAGGGAGAGGTTGAGCAGGCTGGGACTCTGGTCCTTGGAGCGCAGGAGGATGAGCGGTGATCTGGGGAGGGAGATTGCAACCTTCACGTGGTCCGCCCTGTTTCGACGAACGCAATCAACCTGCCGTGCACAATCAAACAAGATCAAATAGTACAAGTTGTCCTACAACTTTAGGCTGTGCACGCCGTACGCAAGATCTGAGAGAGGTGTACAAAATCATGAGAGGAATCGATTGGGTAGATGCACAAAGTCTTTTAGTCAGAGAAGTAGAATATCGAACCAGAGGACATAGGTTTAAGGTGAGAGGGGAAAGATTTAAATGGAGCCTGAAGGGCAACTTTTTTTACATAGAGGGTGGGTGTATGAATGAGCTGCTAGAGGAGGTAGTTGAGACTGGTGCTGTGACAACATTTCAAAGACACTTGGACAGGTTCATGGATAGGAAAGGTTTAGAGGGATGCAGGAAAATGGGACTCATGTAGATGGGGCATGTTGGTCAGCATGGGGGAGTTGGGCTGAAGGGCCTGCTTCTGTGGTGTGTGACTCTATCTCGCTGCAGTTTGTGGGCACGCACTGTGGGTAGAACAGCAGGTGTAGGAGAGGGAGTGGGGTATTGCCTCCAGCAAGTGTAAGGATGGCTGCAGGAGGCACTGCCAGGACACAGAGGCAGTCGGGTCTGCAGCAGCCTGGCCTTCCACCACGTGGACTGGACTTTGGACTTTTTCTTTGTAGATGGCGGCAAAATACCATTGAATGTGCGTCTTATTACAGATACTGCTTCACCTCTAGAGTGGCACCATGGTGTAGTGGTAGACTTGCTGCCTTACAGTGCTCACAGCGCCAGAGACCCGAGTTCAATCCCGACTATGGGTGCTGTCTGTACGGAGTTTGTACCTTCTCCCCGTGACCTGCGTGGGTTTTCTCTGAGATCTTCGGTTTCCTCCCACACTCCAAAGATGTACAGATTGAAAGATTGGGACGACAGATGGTACAATGGGCTAAGTGTTCGGCTGGCAACTGGAAGGTAGCCGGTTCGAATCCCGCTTGGAGTGCATACTGTCGTTGTGTCCTTGGGCAAGACACTTCACCCACCTTTGCCTGTGTGTGAATGTGTGTGAATGTGTGTGAGTGATTGGTGGTGGTCGGAGGGGCCGTAGGCGCAGATTGGCAGCCAAGCTTCCGTCAGTCTGCCCCAGGGCAGCTGTGGCTACAGAAGTAGCTTACCACCACCGAGTGTGACTGAGGAGTGAATGAATAATGCGATGTAAAGCGCCTTGAGTATTAGAAAGGCGCTATATAAATCCCATCCATTATTATTATTATTACAGGTTTGTAGGTTAATTGGCTTGGTGTAAATGTAAAAGTTAGTGTGCGGGGATCGCTGGTTGGTGCAGACTCGGTGGACCTGTTTCCACGCTGTATCTCTAAACTAATAGAAACTAAACCCGCTGAGGATTTCCAGCACCTTGTTTTGGATTCCCAGCATCTGCTTTCTTATGTTTTTGATTTAATGTTCAATGTTTTTAAGGAATGCATATAACATCCTGGTCATGTCAGGAGCTACATTATGGAAATCATTTCTGCAAATCGGGGTAAAAGTGTGTTGTTGTAAAACGCTTTAACTCAGGTGTAAAACATGCAGTTGACGAAATCCTTCTGTAACCCTAACAGTATGTGGAACAGCACTGGATTCCTGCAGTGATTCCAGTGGAAGATCCCAAACTGTACAACTCTTTGAGCAGAGATATGATACTACCTTACACAGAATCCAACAGCACACAAGTGTGTTGGAGATAGAGGGTCAGGATCACGAACTGGAGGAATTAATTTACAGTAATCTGTGCTGGGACCGCTGCTGTTTAGGAAGAAACTGCAGATGGTGGTTTACACCGAAGATAGAGACAAAATCTCATGTAGATAGGGTGGCAAAGAAAGCTTTTGGTGTGCTATCCTTTATAAATCAGAGCATTGAGTATAGAAGTTGGGATGTAATGTTAAAATTGTACAAGGCATTGGTGAGACCAATTCTGGAATATGGTGTACAATTTTGGTCGCCTAATTATAGGAAGGATGTCAACAAAATAGAGAGAGTGCAGAGGAGATTTACTGGAATGTTTCCTGGGTTTCAGCCCCTAAGTTACAGAGAAAGGTTGAACAAGATAGGTCTTTATTCTTTGGAGCGCAGAAGGTTAAGGGTGGACTTGATAGAGGTCTTTAAAATTATGAGAGGGATAGACAGAGTTGACGTGGATAAGCTTTTTCCATTGAGAGTAGGGAAGATTCAAACAAGAGGAATATGATTTGAGAATGAAGGGACAAAAGTTTAGGGGTAACATGAGGGGGAACTTCTTTACTCAGAGAGTGGTAGCTGTGTGGAATGAGCTTCCAGTGGAAGTGGTGGAGGCAGGTTCGATTTTATCATTTAAAAATAAATTGGATAGGTATATGGACGGGAAAGGAATGGAGGGTTATGGTCTGAGTGCAGGTAGATGGGACTAGGTGAGAGTAAATGTTCGGCACGGACTAGAAGGGCCGTGCTGTAATTGTTATATGGTTATATGGTTATAAATGCTGGAGTAACTCAGCGGGCCAGGTAGCATCTCTGGAGAAAAGGAATGGGTGACATTTCGGGTCAAGAGCCTTCCTCAGACATTTACAAAGATCTGTGCTGGGCCCACTGCTGTGTGGGAAGGAACTGCAGATGCTGGTCTATACCGAAGATAGACACAAAATACTGGAGTAGTTTGTGGAACAGGCAACATCTCTGGAGTGAAGGAATGGGTGACGTTTGTGACCTCTGCTGTTTTGTGATATACATAAATGACTTGCACATAAAAGCAGGCAGGTTAGTTAGTAAGTTTTGCAGATGACATCAGGATTGATGTGGGCACAGACTGTGGGGAAGGCTGTTGAAGTACCCTGCGTGATATAGATACAGAGGCTTTGGAGAGGGTGCAGAGGAGGTTTATCAGAATGCTGCCTGAATTAGACGGTATTTGCTACAGGGAGAGGTTGGACAGACTTGGATTGTTTACTTTGGTTGTGGGGAGGCCTCTTAAAAGTATATAAAATGACGAGAGGTATAGATAGGGTAAACAGTCGGAACCTTGTTCCCAGGATGGAAACATCAAAGACTAGTGGGCACAGCTTTAAGCTGAGAGGGGCAAGGTTTCAAGGAGATGTGTGGACGTGGTTTGTTTACACGGGAACACGCTGCTGGTGGTGGTGGTGGAATCAGATACAATAGTGGCGTTTAAGAGACTTTTGAATAGGTACATGGGTATACAGGGAATGTAGGAATATGGATTATGTGCAGGCAGATAAGAGATGGGCTTGGCATCATGTTCCACACAGACATTGTGGGCTAAACGAGCCTGATCCTGTACTTTGTTTAATCTAAATAATATCAATAAAATACCAGAGTTCAGAATATAGTTCTCAGCATTGTAGCGCACCAGTTCCAGAGACAAAGTCCAATGTCCACACTGGGGTGGAGATGAATTGGACAGTTCCCGAGCGTATGCAAGTCTGATACAGAGGGGAAGAAGCTGTTCCTGAGTCTGGTGGTAATTCTTTTCCGAGTTCACCTCCTGGGCTGGCAATTATGCATCATTGATGTGAAATAGTTTGACATTCGAGTCTGCGGGAGTTCCCAGGAATACAGTGGCCTGTCGTTTCTGAATTAGCCCTCGTTTGTTCGTCTCATTACCAACTATTAAACATGAGTCACAGAGCAATGGGTGAGGGGACAGTGAGTACAATAGCTGGTTTGTTAGCAAGGCCCAGAGATTCACTTCCACACTGGCCTGCTCCGTGTGTGTCTGCACTGACGTGTGAGCAAACCTCGACTGGGAAATATCCACAGGCCACCCTCAGCATGTGCAACACATTGTATAGTGTGTAGGAAAGAACTGCAGATGCTGGTTTTAATCCAAGGGAGACACAAAAAGCTGGAGTAACTCAGCGGGACAGGCAGCATCTCTGGAGAGAAGGAATGGGTGACGTTTCGGGTTGAAACCCTTCTTTAGACTGATGTCAGGGGATACTTGTTGTATCGTAGCAGAATGAAACTGCAAACATAGAAACATAGAAACATAGAAAATAGGTGCAGGAGCCCTTCGAGCCAGCACCGCCATTCATTGTGATCATGGCTGATCGTCCCCAATCAATAACCCGTGCCTGCCCTCTCCCCATATCCCTTGATTCCACTAGCTCCTAGAGCTCTATCTAACTCTCTCTTAAATCCATCCAGTGATTTGGCCTCCACTGCCCTCTGTGGCAGGGAATTCTATAAATTCACGACTCTCTGATTGAAATTTTTTTTTCTCACCTCAATCTTAAATTGCCTCCCCTTTATTCTAAGACGGTGGCCCCTGGTTCTGGACTCGCCCAACATTGGGAACATTTTTCCTGCATCTAGCTTGTCCAGTCCTTTTATAATTTTATATGTTTCTATAAGAACCCCCTCATCCTTCTAAACTCCAGTGAATACAAGCCTAGTCTTTTCAATCTTTCCTCATATGACAGTCCCGCCATCCCAGGGATCAATCTCGTGAACCTACGCTGCACTGCCTCAATCACAAGGATGTCCTTCCTCAAATTAGGAGACCAAAACTGTACACAATACTCCAGATGTGGTCTCACCAGAGCCCTATACAACTGCAGAAGAACCTCTTTACTCCTATACTGAAATCCTCTTGTTATGAAGGCCAACATTCCATTAGCTTTCTTCACTGCCTGCTGTACCTGCACGCCAACTTTCAGTGACTGGTGTACAAGGACACCCAGGTCTCGCTGTACCTCCCCCTTACCTAACCTAACCCCATTGAGATAATAATCTGCCCCCTTGTTTTTGCCGCCAAAGTGGATAACCTCACATTTATCTATATTATACTGCATCTGCCACGCATCTGCCCACTCACTCAACCTGTTCAGGTCACCCTGCAACCTCCTAACATCCTCTTCACAGTTCACACTGCCACCCAGCTTTGTGTCATCCGCAAACTTGCTAGTGTTACTCCTAATTCCCTTTTCCAAATCATTAATATATATGGTAAACAGTTGCAGCCCCAACATCGAGCCTTGCGGCACTCCATTCGCCACTGCCTGCCATTCTGAAAAGGACCCGTTCATTCCTACTCCTTGCTTCCTGTCTGCCAACCAATTTTCTATCCATGTCAACACCCTACCCCCAATACCATGTGCTCTAATTTTAGTCACCAGTCTCCCGTGCGGGACCTTATCAAAGGCTTTCTGAAAGTCTAGATACACTACATCCACTGGCTCCCCTTCATCCATTTTACTTGTCACATCCTCAAAAAATTCCAGAAGATTAATCAAGCATGATTTCCCTTTCATAAATCCATGTTGACTTGGACTAATCCTTTTACTGCTATCCAAATGCCCCATTATTACCTCTTTAATAATTGACTCCAGCATCTTTCCCACCACCGAAGTCAGGCTAACTGTCTGTAATTCCCCGTTTTCTCTCTCGCTCCTTTCTTGAAAAGTGGGATAACATTAGCTATCCTCCAATCCACAGGAACTGATCCTGAATCTATTGAACATTGGAAAATGATCACCAATGCATCCACTATTTCTAGAGCCACCTCCCTGAGGACCCTGGGATGCAGACCATCAGGCCCAGGGGATTTATCATCCTTCAGTCCCATTAGCCTACCCAATACTATTTCTCGCCTAATGAAAATTTCTTTCAGTTCCTCTCCCCCTTAGATCCTCTGTCCTCCAGTACATGTCGGTGGTAAACGTCATGCATTGCTCAGACTGTTATGATTTAGATTTATGTCAAGATTTCGATTTATTATTGGTTTAGATTTAAATTCATTATTGTCACGTATACCGAGGTACAGTAAAAAACTTTATTTTGCATGCTATACCAATTTAGTATACATAAATATCATCAGTTCAAGCTCATGTACACTAGGTAGAGCAAAGGGGATGATACAGATTGTAAAATTGTGTAGGAAGGAACAGCAGATAGACACAAAAACCTGGATGGAGTAAATCAGCAGGACAGGCAGCATCTCTTAAACAAGGAACTGCAGATGCTGGTTTAAACTGAAGATAGACACAAAGCTGGTGTAACTTAGTGGGTCAGTCAGCATCTCTGGATCAAAGGATTGGGTGATGTTTCGGGTTGGGACCCTTCATCGGACCAATATAGTTGGCAATATAGAGAATATAGTTGGTAGACAAAGGTGCTGGAGAAACTCAGTGGGTGCAGCAGCATCTAAGGAGCGAAGGAAATAGGTAACGTTTCGGGCCGAAACCTTTCTTCAGAGAATATAGTTCTCAGCATCACAGCACACCAGTTCTATGGATAAAGTCTAATGTCTGTAATGGGGTGGAGGTGAATTGGACAGTACGCTAGCTTATGGAAGGACCGTTCAGAAGCCTGATAACAGAGGGGAAGCTTCAATACAGAGCTGAAGCTAAGAACCTAATAACAATTTCAGTAGATAAAAGTGGAGGTGGTCTGATTCTGGGCATGTTTTCCAGTGGGAATTGATTTCACACTGTATCTTTCCAGTGGGAATCTGAAACACTTCATCCCAATCTTCCATTGTTAGCCCAAGTGGAGGGTGCAAATCCACGATTCCTGGATGGAGATGAGGTGTAGGAGCTGTGGGTTAGGCACTGCTCACAGTGAACCCCACTCAGTGGCAGCTTCCACTTCCCGCCTAGTCTGGATGGCTCCTTGCATTCCATTCTCCCAGTAACTGGCTACACACACTCAGCGGGTCAGGCAGCATCTGTGGAAGGAATGGACGGGCTACATTTCTGGCTGGAATCCATCTAGTTTAGTTTGGTTTGTTATTGCCACATGTATAGTGAGAAGCTTTATTGTTATGTCAGCAAAAAGACGATACATGATTACACTCAAACCGTCCACAATGTACAGATACATGATAAAGGGAATAACGTTTAGTGCATGTTCGGGTCCAGTAAAGATAGTCCGAGCAAGATGGGAAGCCAGGACTGCTCTCTAGGTGGTGATAGGATGGTTCAGTTGCCTGATAACAGCTGGGGAGACACTCTCCCTGACTCTGGAGGTGTGCGTTTTCACACTTCTGTACCTCTTGCCTGATGGGAGAGGGAGGGAGGAGAGGGGTGCGACTGATCCTTGATTCTTCACACTAATTGAGAAGAACAGCAGGAATCTGGGAGTGGGAGCAGTGGCAGAGGGATTCTCACAGCTGAGCGGTAACATGGAGAAACAGGGAACTGCAGATGCTGGAATCCCGAGCAAAATGCAAAGTGCTGGAGGAATTCAGCGGGACAGGCAGCCTCTGTGAGGGGAGTGGAGAGGTGGTGTTTGCACAGTCTATATTGAATTCTATCAGGCACCAGATTTACAGGCGGCAAACAAGGAAGGGACGGATTGGGGAAGGAAATTAGGGCGAGCAGCGATTTTTTGACGTTCTGCTTCTTTGAGGGATTAACATAGTCGCGGTTTGGCAGGTAATCTTCCGGGGGTAATGAATAGAGAAAGATTCACTGATTAGTTTAATCCTGGGAATCTTGATCAGATGAGCCAATGCATTGCAATCAGCTTCACTCAAAAAGCCTCAAATGAAAACAGCAGCTTGCGTTTCAATTAAGTTGCGTTGCCATTTTCTCATTAGCAGTCCCGAAGGGGAACACGGACTCTCTCAACGAGATGCGTTTTGTTGGATCAGCCGCTTGTGCGTTTAATCTTTTTTTTTCTGTTGCAACAGACTTACACAATTAAAGTACCAATCAGCCCCGGATCTACCTCACATATAAACTGCAGGAATTAAGCTGATTTTCGTGGCAACGTCAAAAAATTAGGGGTTTATCCGCCGATGGTGTGTTCCAGCAAGAAATTTGAAGGATTTGCATTACTGCAGGGCGGTTGTAATATCTGTTCAGAGCCCGGGTGAAAGTCTGGAGATTTCTCTTTTCATCTCCCCGCTTCCTACAAGAATGACCTTCATTAGAGGGTGCTAATGGAAAGTTGGGGGAATCATGGAACACGTTATTGCACAGCAACGGGCCATTCGGCCCACAATACTAGCGCCCAGCATGATGCCAAGTTAAACTGATCTCATCAACCAGTCTTGGATAGAGTGGGTGTGGAGAGGATGTTTCCACTAGTGGGAGAGTCTAGGACCAGAGGGCACAGCCTCAGAGTAAAAGGACGTTCCTCTAGGAAGGAGATGAGGAGGAATTTCTTTAGTCAGAGGGTGGTGAATCTGTGGAATTGTTTGCCACCGACGGCTGTGGAGGCCAAGTCAATTGATATTTTTGAGATGGATAGATTATTGATTAGTACGGGTGTCGGGGGAGAATGGAGGGGAATGGGGTTAGGAGGGAGAGATAGATCAGACTTGATTAAATGGTGGAGTTGACTTGATGGGCCGAATGGCCTAATTCTACTTTAGTTCTGCCCGCGAATAATCCATATCCCTCCAATCCCTGTTTATCCATGTGCCTATCCAAAATCCTCTTAAAATGCCACAAAACGCAATCTGCCTCCACCACCACCACCACCACCCCCGGCAGCATGTTCCAGGCACCCCCCCCCCCCCCCCCTGCCCCTGCACATCTGCTTTAAACTTTGTCCCTCTCGCCTTGGACCTATTCCCTCCGGCCTCCAGTACTTCAGTTTCCAAGCCCGGGATAAAAGTGGTTCCATATAACCATATAACCATTGCAGCACGGAAACAGGCCATCTCGGCCCTTCTAGTCCGTGCCGAACACTTACTCTCACCTAGTCCCGTCTACCTACACTCAGACCATAACCCTCCATTCCTTTCCCGTCCAAATACCTATCCAATTTATTTTTAAATGATCAAATAGAACCTGCCTTCACCACTTCCACTGAAAGCTTATTCCACACAGCTACCACTCTCTGAGTAAAGAAGTTCCCCCTCATGTTACCCCTAAACTTCTGTCCCTTAATTCTCAAATCATATTCCTCTTGTTTGAATCTTCCCTACTCTCAATGGAAAAAGCTGGAGGTACTCGTGTGTGGCTATACTTTGTACACACAGTGCTGGAGGTATTCAACTACACACAGTGCTGGAGGTACTCAGCGGGTCGGGCAGCACGTGTGGAGGGAATGGACAGACGACGTTTCGCGTCGGGACTTGAGACCCTTCTTCAAACTGATTTATAAATCAGAACATTGAGTATAGAAGTTGGGATGTAATGTTAAAATTGTACAAGGCATTGGTGAGACCAATTCTGGAATATGGTGTACAATTCTGGTCACCAAATTATAGGAAAGATGTCAACAAAATAGAGAGAGTACAGAGGAGATTTACTAGAATGTTGCCTGGGTTTCAGCACCTAAGTTACAGAGAAAGGTTGAACAAGTTAGGTCTTTATTCTTTGGAGCGCAGAAGGTTAAGGGTGGACTTGATAGAGGTCTTTAAAATGATGAGAGGGATAGACAGAGTTGACGTGGATATGCTTTTTCCATTGAGAGTAGGGAAGATTCAAGCAAGAGGACATGACTTGAGAATTAAGGGACAGAAGTTTAGGGGCAACATGAGGGGGAACTTCTTTACTCAGAGAGTGGTAGCTGTGTGGAATGAGCTTCCGATGGAAGTGGTGGAGGCAGGTTCGATTTTATCATTTAAAAATAAATTGGATAGGTATATGGATGGGAAAGGAATGGAGGGTTATGGACTGAGTGCAGGTAGATGGGACTAGGTGAGAGTAAGTGTTCGGCACGGACTAGAAGGGCCGAGATGGCCTGTTTCCGTGCTGTAATTGTTATATGGTTATATGACGGCACATTCTCTTTAAATGAAGAATGGGCGATCATAGGTCAAGTAAACTCTCCTTTCGCGGAGGAAGAACACGGCGGCGTTTATGAAGGGGTTACTGATAAAAATATGTTTTAATAAGGAGTAATTTCTTGACAATCTGATGGTGAAATGGACGCGAGTGATTTGGTAAACGGACAGAGAGTAATGATGGACAACAAGCAGCAAATGCTCCGGACATCCAAATGACAATTATCCCAAATGAAAGTTATTATTTGGTTAATCCCGGGGAACAGCTTGTAACGAGAGATTTAGGTCT
Organism: Amblyraja radiata; assembly: GCF_010909765.2. Lineage (NCBI taxonomy): Eukaryota > Metazoa > Chordata > Chondrichthyes > Rajiformes > Rajidae > Amblyraja > Amblyraja radiata. Next base: position 6,967,710 of record NC_045963.1, on the reverse strand, counting down.
TTCCTTTAATAATGGATGGCCGATGCGCCTTACTCTTGTGCTAATCCTTATCTCAGGACCTTCTCCTTAATCCGCCTGTTTAGCAGAAATGTTGCAAATCTGAAGCGGCCCGTTCTGGGCCGTGTGTGTGTGTGTGTGTGTGCGTGCGTGTGTGTGTGCGTGTGTGTGCGCGTGTGCCTGTGCCTGTGCCTGTGCCTGTGTCTGTGTCTGGTCTGTGTCTGTGTCTGTCTGTCTCCTGGGCCGGCGGCGAGACCTCGTCTCCACCCGCCCCGCTCTGAGGAAGGGTCCCGACCCAGAAATGTTCCCTCGACAGTCGCTGCCTGACCCGTGGAGACATGGAGTCATACAGCACGGAAACAGGCCCTTCGGCCCTACTCGCCCACCAAGATGCCCCATCTACACTAGTCTCACCTTGGTACATATCCCTCCAAACCTGTCCTATATATGTACCCGTCCAAATGTTTCTTAAACGTCATGATAGTAGCTGCCTCAACTACCTCCTCCAGCAGCTCATTCTATACATCCACCACCCTTTGTGTGAAAACTTTACCCCTCAGGTTCCTATAAATCTTTCCCCTCTCATCTTAAACTTGTGTCCTCTGATTCTCGATTCCCCTACTCTGGGCAAGAGACTCTGTGCATTTACCTGATCAATTTCTCTCATGATTTTATACACCTCTATAAGATCACCCCTCATCCTCCTGCGCTCCAAGGAATAGAGTCCCAGCCTACTCAACCTCTCCCTATAGCTCACACCCTCTAGTCCTGGCAACATCCTCGTCAATTTCTTATCTGTGCCTTTTCCAGCTTGACAACATCTTTCCTATAGCATGGTGCCCAGAACTGAACACAATACTCTAAATGCGGCCCCACCAACGTCTTATACAACTGCAACATGACCTCCCAACCTCTATACTCAATACGCTGACTGATGAAGGCCAATGTGACAAAAGTCTTTTTGAAAGAAGGAACTGCAGATGCTGGTTTTCACCGAGACCTGGAATGCTGGAGTAACTCAGCGGGTCAGGTAGCATCTCTGGAGGTAACATTGTGAGTCTGATGAAGGGTCCTGACCCGAAGGGTCACCTATTTCTTTTCCCCAGAGATGCTGCCTGACCTACTATCTACATGCAATGTCACTTGCAAGGAACTATGTTACGAGTCAAGAGTGTTTTATTGTCATATGTCCCACGAAGAACAATGACATTCTTACTTGCAGCAGCACAACAGAAAATGTAAACATAGTACACTGTAAACAATATAATAAACGAGAAAAAAGTTCAGTGTGTGTATATATACACATACCCACATGGACACATAAACAACAACTAACAATAACAATATCTCGTTCAGAGCTTATTTGAGATTGTAGTGTTTAATAGCCAAATGGCTGTAGGGAAGAAGCTGTTCCTGAGCCTGGACGTTACAGTTTTCAGACTCCTGTACCTTCTTCCCTGTGGCAGTGGTGAGATGAGCGTGTGGCCAGGGTGGGAGATTGCAACCTTCACGTGGTCCGCCCTGTTTCAACCGACCTGGTGTGCACAATCAAATAAGATCAAATAGAACAAATTGTCCTACAACTTTAGGCTGTGCACGCCATACACAAGAAGAAGAAGCATGAGGCCAGGGTGGTGCGGGTCTCTGATGTTGCTGGCTGCCTTTTGGAGGTCAGAACCCATGATGGACTGGACAGTGTTGACAACTTTTTGCAGTACTTGCAATCCTAGATCCCTCTGCTCTACAACACTCCCCAGAGGCCTACCATTCACTGTAGGTTTTGCCTGTGTTAGACTTCCCAAAATGGAACACCTCGCACCTCTCTGTATTAAATTCCATCAACCATCCCTCAGACCACCTGGCCAATCGATCAAGTTCCTGCTGCAATTTTTCACAACCATCTTCACTATCTGCAAAACCACCCACTTTTGTATTATCAGCAAACTTGCTAATCTTACCCTGTATGTTATCATCCAAATCATTGATGTAGATGACAAACAGTAACGGGCCCAGCAACAAACCCTGAGGCCCACCACTAGTCACAGGCCTCCAGTCTGAGAAGTGACCTTCCACCATCACCCTCTGCTTCCTTCCATGAAGCCAATGTATCCATTCAGCTAGGCATTGAAGAAAGATCTCGACCCGAAGGGGTTGACATCAGCCGGACAGGCAGCATCTCTGGACAACTAACTATCCATGTTCTCCAGAGATGCTGCCTGACCAGCTGAGTTACTCCAGCATTTTGTGTCTACCTTCCATTTAAACCAGCATCTGCTGTTCTTTCTTACACATAACCAGTCAGCTATCTCTCCATGGATCCCATGCGATCTAACCTTCCAAAGCAGCCTACGATGTGGAACCTTGAGTTACTCCAGCACTTTATGTTCTACTCAACATTTCAGCACCTGCGGTTCCCTGTACCGAAATAACTTCCTTTACGTCTCAGTGCCCCTTTGTGCCCAGTCTCTTGACTTTGCCAAAAATAATTGTATGTCAATATTCAGTGGAGTAGCTGGTAGAGCAGATGCCTCACAGCGCCAGAGACCCGGGTTCGATCCTGACCACCAGTGCTGTCTGTGTGGAGTTTCAGGTTAGTTTAGTTCAGCTAAGTTTATTGTCACATCTGCAGAGGTACAGGGAAAAGCTTTTGTTGCGCGCTATCCACTCAGCTTACTTACATACTGCTTATTATGCCTCCTGGCATGTAGGGCAGCAAGGAAGGTCCTCCACTCCTGTGTGTTCTGGGCTAGCTTCTGGACACTGCCCCAGGTCAGGTCCATTCTTTTCATTTCCTCCTCTACAGTTCGACGCCAAGCGGTTTTGGGTCTCCCTCTTTTCCTTTTCCCTTCCGGTGTCCAGTGCAGGGCTATTCTTGGGATGCTGTCTGGTTCTCTTCTCAGTATATGGCCAATCCAGTTCCAGCGCCTTCTCATGATATCCGGAAGTGGCGGCGCTGTTAACACTTGCAGTCCGTCTGTCTTTACTTTTTTCTGTTGTTTTTTTTGTCTTGTTTTGGTTAAGTTTTAGTTTGTTGGTTTGTGTTAGGGGGGGGGGGTGAAACATGTTCTCTGTCTCTTCCTTCGGGGGAGTGCGACTTTTTCGTGTCGTATCCCCCTTCTCTGGCTCCGTCTGCGCTGAGGCCTAATGGCGGAGCTGGCGGCCTCCAGCCTGCGACTGACCCCGAGGCTCCGGAGGCAGAGCCAGCCAGGACTCGCCAACGAGAGGCTGGCCGTCTTCGGGGCTGAGGCAGCGGTGGCCCGACTTGCTGGTGCGGCGTTCTGGCTTTCGGCGGCGGCCTGGAGCTGATGCAGCGAGGCTCGGAGCTGAGACTGCGGGACCCAGAGCAGGGGCAGCGGCCCGGAGCGGAGACTGCGGGACCTGGAGCGGAGACTGCGGGACCCGGAGCTGGGGCGGCGGCCCGGAGCTGATGCTGTGGCGGGCCGTCTCGGATCGGAGACGGCGTTCCGGCTTTCGGCGGCGGCGACATCACCACGGAGGTCCGCTAGACTGGAGAGCGGCATCTTCGGCCTGGATCGATCGCCTCTGCGCAGAGGGAGAACAAGGAGGGAAGAGAAGGAGACTAAGACTTTGCCTCCATCACAGTGAGGATGTGCTTGGTGAACTCACTGTGGTGGATGTTTAATTTGTGTTTATTGTATGTTTTGTTTTTATTGGTTCTGTGTATGACTGCAGGCAACATAATTTTGTTCATACCGAAAGGTCTGAATGACAATAAAGGAATCTAATCTACACAATACACAATACAATTTGTTTGTCACTTGAACCTCATAGAGGCTCAAATGAAATGTTGTTTCTGCAGTCATACACACAAGAAAAAAAGACCCAAGACACAACACAATTTACACAGACATCCATCACAGCGCATCTCCTCCTCGCTGTGATGGTAGGCAAAAAAACTTATCTCTCCCCTGCACTTCCCATTCCCCTCCCGATGTCAGAGTCAAAGCCACCGGCGGGCGATGGTAATTGTCCCGCGGCCATTAACGCCGCGCTGGGTGATGCAAGGCCCTGCTCCGGGTCTTGTTGTTGGAGCCACCGGTGGGCGCCAGCAAAGTCCCGCAGCCGTTGAAGCCGCGCCGGGCGGTGATGTAAGGCCCCTCTCCAGGTACTCCTCGACTCCGCGACTCGGGCGGGTGAAGTCGCCATCTAATGATGGTGTCCATGCTCTCTTGTTGGCAGTGAGCAAGGAGATCTAGGTTGGATATGGTGTTTGGCCAAAATATCCTAAGGATTCTTTTCAGGTTCTTAACATAGAACCATAGAAAATAGGTGCAGGAGGAGGCCATTCGGCTCTTCAAGCCAGCACCGCCATTCATTGTGATCATGGCTGATCGTCCCCTATCAATAACCCATGCCTGCCTTCTCCCCATATCCCTTGACTCCACTAGCCCCTAGAGCTCTATCTAACTCTCTCTTAAATCCATCCAGTGACTTGGCCTCCACTGCCCTCTGTGGCAGGGAATTCCACAAATTCACAACTCTCTGGGTGAAAAAGTTTTTTCTCACCTCAGTCTTAAATGACCTCCCCTTTATTCTAAGACTGTGGCCCCTGGTTCTGGACTCGCCCAACATTGGGAACATTTTTGCTGCATCTAGCTTGTCCTGTCCTTAGTATGGAAGGCTGACAGCTGGTTGATGTTGCTCACTGTCATTCTCCAGCATTCCGAGCCATATAGGAGGGTGGAGAGGACACAGCTCTGGTATAACCAGCTTGGTCTTGGTGCTGTATTACTGGGACCTCCATACATTGTTTAGCATTCTGAAAACATTCCTGGCCTTGTTTAGCTGGTTCTTGATGTCATTGTGTGCTCCGTCATCATGTCTGACTCTGCTACCCAGATAGGTCAACTCCTCAGTTATGGGAAGATCGTTTCCATTCACTTGGATTGTCAAGGGGTTTTGGATGTTTAGTGTCATTACTTCAGATTTTTTTCTGGTTTATCTTCAGGCCAATGTGTTGTACAAAGTCACTGAGACAATAGACAATAGACAATAGGTGCAGGAGTAGGCCATTCGGCCAATCGGCCCTTCGAGCCAGCACCACCATTCAATGTGATCATGGCTGATCATCCCCAATCAGTACCCCATTCCTGCCTTCTCCCCATATCTCCTGACTCCGCTATTTTTAAGAGCCCTATCTAGCTCTCTCTTGAAAGCATCCAGAGAACCTGCCTCCACCGCCCTCTGAGGCAGAGAATTCCACAGACTCGCCACTCGAGACGGGATGTTTTTTCCTGCATGTGCTTGTGAGTGTGGGAGACCAGAGCCAAGTCATCAGCAAAATCAAGGTCATCCAATACTGAGAAGAGGGTCCATCGTAGGCCTCTTGCTTGGTCTTCGGTTGTCTGACGCATCACCCAGTCAATACCAATATTGAAGAGTAGCGCTGACATCACACACCCTTGTAGGACTCCTGCCTTCACCTGGAATGTATGGTTACTGTTCCCCACTCGGCAAGAGAACATAGAAACATAGAAAATAGGTGCAGGAGGAGGCCATTCGGCCCTTCGGCCCTTCGTGCCAGCACCGCCATTCATTGTGATCATGGCTGATCGTCCCCAATCAGTAACCCGTGCCTGCCTTCTCCCCATATCCCTGGACTCCACTAGCCCCTTGAGCTCTATCTAACTCTCTCTTAAATCCATCCAGTGACTTGGCATCCACTGCCCTCTGGGTGAAAAGTTTTTTCTCACCTCAGTCTTAAATGGCCTCCCCTTTATTCTAAGACCTGTAGCCCCTGGTTCTGGACTCGCCCAACATTGGGATCATTTTTTCTGCATCTAGCTTGTCCAGTCCTTTTATAATTTATATCTTTCTATAAGAACCCCCTCATCCTTCATCCTCCAGTGAATACAAGCCTAGTCTTTGTAGAATACAAGCCATCCTAGAAGTTGGCGTAGAAGCTCTAAATGACTTTGACCATATGCTGTGGGATCCCATACATTCGTAGTGTGCCCCAGAGGCTGTCTCGGTGGATGCTGTCAAATGCTTCCTCGAAACCAACAAAGTTGATGTATATCTGTCTCTGCCACTCTGTGCACTGTTCTATAATGTTAAGAAGGGCAAATATCTGGTCAATGCATCCCCTCCCACTACGAAATCCTGCCTATTATTTCCTGAGCTATCCAACCATTACAGTGTGCAGATACATGATAAGGAAATAACGTATAGTGCAAGGTTAAGCCAGTAAAGTTCGGTCAAAGGTAGTCCGAGGGTCACCAATGAGGTAGATGGTAGTTCAGATTGAAGATAAACACAGAATGCGGGACAGGCAGCATCTCTGGAGAACATGAATAGGTGATGTTTCACATCGGGACCCATTTTCAGACGCCCTGATCTCTTTTCCAGCTTTCTCCTGACCCGAAGAGTCACCTAGTCATGTTCTCCAGAGATGCTGCCTGACCTGCCGAGTTACTCCAGCACTCTGTGTCTAACTTTCCCAGAGCTGGTCTCTCTCCCCCACCCGCCTGCCCGATCCACCGCCCACTTGTTTGATGATGGTCCTATCCTCAAAACCAAATACAAACTCGGGGTAAAGAGCTCCCGTGAAACTCTTCCCCAACTGCGATGACCCCCTGGAATAGAGTCGCAGTCACACAGCAGGGAAACAGGCCCTTCGGCTCAACTACCCCATGCTGTCCAAGATGTCCCGTCTACCCTAGTCCTATCTGGCCATGTATGGCTCATATTCCAATGTACCCAAAGTCTAGAACTAAAGTCCAAGCCTTTCCTATACATGCACGTGTTCCAATGGTGTTATGGTACCTGCCTGCATGACCTCCTCTGGCAGCTCATTCCATACACCCACACCCCTCTGTGTGTGTATTCTGTATATGTTATGCATTCATTTATATGGAGTTGCGTTAACGGGCCTGTAAAGTTGCAGCGAGAATGTCACTCCCCGCCTTGAGTCCCGAGTCAGTCGGGGTTTATCCGGATGAGCGAGTCACCTCCATCTGCACCAACACGGAGCCTCCCAATCCCAGCACAGGGAACTAACTGCAGGTGCTGCAATCTAGAGCAAAACACAAAGTGCTGGAGGAACACAGCGGGGTCAGGCAGCATCTGTAGTCGGGACACTTCTTGACCGATGAAGTAAGGGGTGGGGAGGTAAAGATACAGGTGAAGCTCCCCCTCACCCCTCTTCACCAGCCGTCTCCTCCAACTCCATCAGTGTGAAGAAGGGTCCCCATCCGAAACATCCTCCACACACGCTGCCTGACCCGGTGAGTTCCTCCAGAACTGTGTGCTCGCTCTAGTTTTCCATTCACCCGAATATAACTGGGCGAGGCTCTATTAGATAGACACAAAAAGCTGGAGTAACTCGGTGGGACGGGCAGCATCTCTGGAAGGAAGGAAGGGGTGACGTTTCAGGTCGAGTCCCTTCTATGTTTGGTGTAAGCCAGATTGTGGATGATCAACCACGATCACATTGAATGGCGGTGCTGGCTTGAAGAGCCGTATGGCCTACTCCTGCACCGATTGTCTGTTGTCTATCATCTGGAGTTTCTTCCTACACTGGCTCTGGTAGAGTTCCACAAAAGATGAAGTGGAATTCTCTGTCTTAAAGGCGTGTGAGTTCATCACCGGCGGGCGGGTCATCCCTCTACCTGAGATAACAGGCTCACCACGCTCCAATCACCACCCCGTGCTCAGCACCACGCCAGGTATCCCCACCCAGTTGACGTGGACACTGATTGAGCTCGAGTCAGATGTTATCCCGAAAAATTTGAACTGTACCAAGTCTGAAGAAGGGTCACGACCTGAAATGTCTCCAGAGATGCTGCCCGTCCCGCTGAGTTACTCCAGCTTTTTGTGTCTTTCTTCAATATGAACTACTATCTACCTCATTGGTGACCCTCGGACTATCTTTGATCGGACTTTTCTGGCTTTACCTTGCACTGAAAGTTATTCCCTCATCATGTATCTACACACTGTAAATGCCTCGGTTGAAATCATGTATTGCCTTTCTGCTGAACCGCGGTACACGTGACAATAAACTAAAACTAACTAACTAACTAACTAACTAACTAACTAACTAACTAACTAACTAACTAACTAACTAACTAACTAACTAACTAACTAACTAACTAACTAACTAACCAACCAACCAACCAACCAACCAACCAACCAACCAACCAACCAACGAACTATAACTAACAAAATAACTAACTAACCAACTAACTAACTAACTAACTAACGAACGAACGAACTAACGAACTAACGAACTAACTAACTAACTAACTAACTAACTAACTAACTAACTAACTAACTAACTAACTAACTAACTAACTAACTAACTAACTAACAACTAACTAACTAACTAACTAGCTAACTAACTAACTAACTAACTAACTAACTAACTAACTAACTAACTAACTAACTAACTAACTAACTAACTAACTAACTAACTAACTAACTAACTAACTGTGGACCTTGAAATGAGAAGGGGAACAATGTTGAGACACCACGCCGCCTGTCTTGTACAGAACCACTACACGACAACAACCACTATCACATCCATGGACAGCGGTGACCAAAAGGTCAACAAACACTATCGGGGTCTCTCTGTCATAAATTCCCAGCCAAGGAATATTTAGCTTTGTAGGAAGGAACTGCGGATGTTGGTTAAACCGAAGATAGACATAAAAAGCTGGAGTAAAGGGCCTGTCCCACTTACGTGTCCTTGGCACGCAAATTGCGCGACCTCGCCGTCGCGTTGAGGTGCACGGGCATCGTATGGCTGCACGGGGCTGGTCCCACTGAGAAGCGCGGAGGGGTATGTAGTTGTGCGCGACATCGCGCGGGGCTCCGGAATTTTTGTAGTAAACTAAATCTTCGCGCGCCAACGGTATGTCGCGGAACTGACGGCCAAAGTGGGACAGGCCCAAGACACTGGCGCGACGCAACGTCTCACCTCCAACAGCAGCAGTAGCAGGCAAACGATCGCCGAGCTCGGCCTGGGGCTCACGGCCGTTGCTGATCCGGATCCGCCCCCACTTCTTCACCCAGAGCGGGGCAAGAAAATTGAAGATGGACACAAAATGCTGGAGTAACTCAGCGGGACCGGCAGCATCTCTGGAGAGAAGCAATAGGTGACGTTTCGGGTTGAGACCCTTCTTTCAGACTGAAGAAATGTCTCAACACGAAACGTCACCCATTGCTTCTCTCCACAGATGCTGCCGGTCCCGCTGGGTTACTCCAGCTTTGTGTCCATCTACAAATGCCGTCACACGCTCCAGACGGCTGTGCGGGCGCATGCAATCGCGCGCGACCTTCGCGGGACCGTCGCGCCTCAACGCGACCACCAGCTCGCGTAATTTACGTGCCAAGGACACGTAAGTGGGACAAGCCCTTAACTCAGCGGGGCAGGCAGCACCTCTGGAGAGAAGGAATTGGTGACGTTTCGGGTCAAGACCCGTCTTCAGAATGAGAGTCAGGGGGAAAGGGAAAGGAGACATCTAGACGGGTATATTAGAGAGAGATAGAACAAATGAATGAAAGATATGGAAACAAGTAACGATGATAAATGAAGCACCGAGCCCACAGCTAACAATGGCCTGTTTCCGTTATCAACGTTACTTTTATGCATATCTTCCATTTATTTGTTCTAAAGCTCTCTACATATCCCTCTTCTATATCTCACCGTCTATACCTCTCCCCTGACTCTCAGTCTGACGGGGTTCGACCCGAAACGTCACCTAATCCTGTTCTCCAGAGATGCTGCCTGTCCCGCTGAGCGACTCCAGCATTTTTGTGTCTATCTTCGATGTTTTATCTTTGCCCGGACTGGGTTATCTTTTGCAAGATCGCTCTCGGATATCGGGGATGAGGTTTAAACAGACGCCGTTCCGCCGGCCTCACCCGCAGAAGCTGTGAGATACCCTTGTTTCTGCGTCGCATCCAGAGTCTGAAGCGCTCGCTCAATCCTCAGTCAGGGTAGAATTTCGTTTGGTCCCGATGTATAGTCAAGTGGACGTGAATAAAGTGTATTTAAATCCCCAAGCTCGCCTACATCAAGTGACCCCGGTTCCTGGTGGAGAGAATGTTACATTTCCATAGTCTGAAGACATTTAAAATCCTGTTTCAATTTAGATCTTGTCACGTCTGAATATGTTGAACTTAGTTTATAGAGTGATCAAGCTGTACAGCACGGAAACAGGTCCTTCGGCCCACCTTGTCCATGTTGACACACAGAGCTAGTCACATTGGCCTGTATTTGGTTCATATCCCTCTAAACTCTTCCTACCCATATATCTGTCCACATCCACTTCTGTAGCTTCCTCTGGAAGCTCATTCCAGATACGAGTAGACAATAGACAATAGACGGCACACAAAAATGCTGGAGAAACTCAGCGGGTGCAGCAGCATCTATGGAGCGAAGGAAATAGGCAACGTTTCGGGCGAAACCCTTCTTCAGACAATAGACAATAGACAATAGGTGCTGGAGTAGGCCATTTGGCCCTTCGAGCCAGCACCACCATTCAATGTGATCATGGCTGATCATCCCCAATCAGTCCCGTTCCTGCCTTCTCCCCATATCCCCTGATTGCACTATCTTTAAGAGCCCTGTCTAGCTCTCTCTTGAAAGCATCCAGAGAACCTGCCTCCACCGCCCTCTGAGGCAGAGAATTCCACGGACTCACCACTCTCTGTGAGAAAAAGTGTTTCCTCGTCTCCGTTCTAAATGGCTTACTCCTTATTCTTAAACTGTGGCCCCTGGTTCTGGACTCCCCCAACATCGGGGACATGTTTCCTGCCTCTAGTGTGTCCAAGCCCTTAACAATCTCAATAAAAAAGTTGCCCTTGAGATCCCTCTTAAATGTTTCACCTCTCGCCTTAAGCATGTACCCTCTAGTTTTAGAATCCTCTGCCCTGGGGAATAGACTGTGAGCGTCCATTTTATCTGTGCCCCTCATGATCGTGTACACCTCAATAAGGTCACCCCTCAGCCTCCAACGCTCTAGAGAAAAAGTCCCAGCCTATCCAACCTCTCCCTGTAGCTCAAGCCCGCAAATCCAGGTAACATCCTGGTGAATCTCTGCACCCTCTCCAACTGATGACATCCTCTGTGTAGCTGGGCGACCAGAACTGTACACAGTGCTCCAAGCGTGGTCTCAGCTTATGTCGATTTCCTCGCCAAATGCTGCCAATGACAGTCAGAGAGGAAGCGTGAACAATCGTTGACGGCTGTGTGTACGGCCAGGTTACTGAGGACTTGGAACCGGAGATGCTCCAAAGCTGCAGATGTTGGGATCGAGAGCAGAACACAAAGTACTGGAGGAACTCAACGAGTCGGGCAGCATCTCTGGAAAGAAAGAATGGGCGACCCTTCTTCAGACTGAAAGTCAGGGGAGAGAGAGTTACAGAGATAAGGAAGGGTACGGTGTGAAAACGACAAATCAAAGGCGTAGATCAGCGGAAATGTAATATTTATTCATATTTTGCGGGACTGTCATATGAGGAAAGATTGAAAAGACTAGGCTTGTATTCACTGGAGTTTAGAAGGATGAGGGGGAATCTTATAGAAACATGTAAAATTATAAAAGGACTGGACAAGCTAGATGCAGGAACAATGTTCCCAATGTTGGGCGAGTCCAGAACCAGGGGCCACAGTCTTAGAATAAAGGGGAGGTTATTTAAGACTGAGGTGAGAAAAAAACGTTTTCACCCAGAGAGTTGTGAATTTGTGGAATTCCCTGCCACAGAGGGTAGTGGAGGCCAAGTCACTGGATGGATTTAAGAGAGAGTTAGATAGAGCTCTAGGGGCTAGTGGAGTCAAGGGATATGGGGAGAAGGCAGGCACGGGTTATTGATAGGGGACGATCAGCCATGATCGCAATGAATGGCGATGCTGGCTCGAAGGGCCGAATGGGCTACTGCACCTATTTTCTATGTTTCTATTAAATCTATTGGCAATGGTAAGAGACGCTGGGCCAATGAGATGAAAAGGGACTTCTATAGACGCGCACACACAGGGAACTGCAAATGCTGGATTTTTGGCAAAGTACAAAGAGCTGGAGGAATGCAGAGGGCCGGACAGCATCTGTGGAGGGAATGGATGGTCCCAAGAAAAATCCCGACCCAAAACGTCATCTTTCCATTCGCTGCACAGATGCTGCTGACCCGCCGAATTCCCCCAGCACTTTGTGCTTTGCTAAAGATTCCAGCATCTGCAGTTCTTGTGCCCTCCGCGTTGTATAGAACTGCCTTCGCATCTCAGTGTGTCTGAGAGAGCAGGGCCGTGGCCTTGGCGATAAGAAGCACGTCAGTGGTGGGTGTGAGGAAGGGGGTGCATTCCACAGGTGCTGCCTGAGCAACTGCCTTGCTCCAGCTCGGAGCTGTGAATGGAGGCTATCCCACGCCCCGATGGGATGTAGGCGGGTGGGTGGGATAGGATGGGATGTAGGATGTGGGATGTGGGATGGGGGATGTGGGATAGGGGATGTGGGATGGGATGTTGGATGTGGATGGGATGTGGGATAGGGGATGTGGGATGGGATGTGGGATGGGATAGGGGATGTGGGATGTGGGATAGGGGATGTGGGATGTGGGATGTGGGATGTGGGATGTGGGATGTGGGATGGGATGTGGGATGGGGTGTGGGATGGGATGGGATGGGATGTGGGATGGGATGTGGGATGCGGGATAGGGGATGTGGGATGGGATGTGGGATGGGATGTGGGATGTGGGATGGGATGTTGGATGTGGGATGTGGGATGGGATGTGGGATGGGGTGTGGGATGGGATGTTGGATGTGGGATGTGGGATGTGGATGGGATGTGGGATGGGTTGTGGGGTGTGGGATGGGATGGGATGTGGGATGTGGGATGTGGGATGTGGGATGTGGGATGTGGGATGTGGGATGTGGGATGTGGGATGTGGGATGTTGGATGTGGGATGGGATGTGGGATGGGATGGGATGTGGGATGGGATGTGGGATGGGATGTGGGATGGGATGGGATGTGGGATGGGATGTGGGATGGGATGTGGGATGGGATGTGGGATGGGATGTGGGATGGGATGTGGGATGGGATGGGATGTGGGATGGGATGTGGGATGGGATGTGGGATGGGATGTGGGATGGGATGTGGGATGGGATGTGGGATGCGGGATAGGGGATGTGGGATGGGATGGGATGGGATGTGGGATGGGATGTGGGATGGAATGTAGGATGTGGGATGTGGATGGGATGTGGGATGGGATGTGGGATGTGGGATGTGGGATGGGATGTGGGATGGGGTGTGGGATGTGGGATGTGGGATGTGGGATGGGATGTGGGATGGGGTGTGGGATGTTGGATGTGGGATGTGGGATGTGCATGGGATGTGGGATGTGGGATGTGGATGGGATGTGGATGGGATGTGGGATGTGGATGTGGGATGTGGATGTGGGATGGAATGTAGGATGTGGGATGTGGATGGGATGTGGGATGGGATGTGGGATGTGGGATGTGGGATGTGGATGGGATGTGGATGGGATGTGGGATGGGATGTAGGATGTGGGATGGGATGTGGGATGTGGGATGTGGATGGGATGTGGGATGTGGATGGGATGTGGGATGTGGATGGGATGGGGGATGTGACTGGGCGGGCGGGCGGTCGGCGCAGTGGGACTGCCCATGATGGTCTGTGCGGCCGCTGATTGGAGCCGGGGCGCGTCTGGCCGCTTGGGTGGGAGCTAGATAAGCAGCGGCGCAGCGGCCGGCGCCGGGAGCTGGTGGACAGGCACAGAGGGACATGACGGGCAGGGAGGAGAGCTGTGAGGCAGGGGCTAGCCCGCTGCTGGGGGACTTCCCCCCCGCCGCCAAGGAGCCGGGGAAGAGCGGCCGCGCCAGGAGCTTCGCCATCACCGACCTGCTGGGACTGGACTGCGGGACTGAGTCCTCACCGCCGCCGCCGCCGCCGCCGCCGCCCCTCGTCCCCGCCGGCCTGGGACTCCTGTGTAGCCGCTCCCTCAGCGCTTTCCGCCCGCCGCAGCCAGTAATCCTGGACATGCTGTCCCATCTCCACGCCAGACCCGTCGCCGCCACCGCCGCTCACAACCACCTGCCCTCGCTGCTCCGCACCATCGCACTGCACGAAGCGCAGCGGCCGCACCTGCACTCCGGTACTGACCCCACCCTCACCCCACCCCACCCTAACCCCGACCCCCACCCCCACCCTCACCCTGACCCCCACCCTCACCCCGACCCCCACCCTCACCCTGACCCCCACCCTAACCCTGACCCCCACCCTCACCCTCACCCCGACCCCGACCCTGACCCCCACCCTCACCCCGACCCCACCCGACCCTGACCCACACCCTAACCCTGACCCACACCCTAACCCTGACCCCCCACCCTCACCCCCACCTTCACCCCCACCCTCATCGCCACCCTGACCCCCACCCTCATCGCCAACCTGACCCCCCACCCTCACCCGACCCCCCACACCGACCCTGACCACTCCGGTACTGACCCGACCCGACCCCAACCCTCACCCTGACCCCCACCCTCACACTGACCCTCACCCGACCCCCCACCCCCACCCTGACCCCCACCCTCACCCTGACCACTCCGGTACTGACGTGACCTCAACGATCACCCTAACCCTGACCCTGACCCCTACCCCCACCTTCACCCTCACCCTCACCCCGACCCCGACCCTGACCACTCCGGTACTCACCCTAACCGCAACCCCAACCCCAACCCTAAACCTAAACCTAACCACCGGTACTGACCCTGACCATAACCCAAAAACCTCACCATCACTCCTCCACTCCCCACCCTCATCCCTCCTCTCCAGTACCCCTTCCCCACCATCACTTCCCGACCTTCCCTCCCATCTGCCCCCCCCCCTCCCCGTCCTGCCCGTGTCTCCATACATCTACTCGTAAGACAGAAAGTGCTGGAGGAACCCAGCGGCTCACTCGGGCAGGCAGCATGTGTAGAGGGATGGACAGACGGCACATTTCTTCATAGCGATTACTGACATGTGTTTGGTATTTGGAGATGTCCAGACACTGGTCTCCCAGAGACACCGAGGTGTAAACAATGTCCTTTGGACCTGGAGGCAAGGAACTGCAGATGCTGGAGTCCAGAGTAAAACATAAAGTGCTGGAGGAACTCATCAGGTCAGGCAGCGTCCGTGGAGGGAATGGACGGGCGTAGTTTAACTTAGAGACACAGCGTGGGAACAGGCCCTTCGGCCCGCCGAGTCCGCGCCGATCAACGATCCTAGTACACGAGCACTGCCCTACATACATTAGGGACAATTTGCGCAATTTACTATTTTTACCGAAGCCAATTAACCTACAAACCTGTACATCTTTGGAGTGTGGGAGGAAACCGGAGCAACCGGAGAAAACCCATGCAGGTCACGGGGAGAAGGTACAAACTCCGTACAGACAGCACCCATAGTCAGGATTTAACCCGGGTCTCTGGCGCTGTGAGGCAGCAACTCTATCGCTGCGCCACCGGATCGGAGCCCTTCTGATGGAGTTAGGGGGGGACAGCTGGAAAAGAGAGGTGTCAATTCCCCCGCTTCTTTTTCTACCACCCCCCCCCCCTCCCCCCTCGCCTTTCTCCAGCAGCTCATGTCCCCCCTGGCCATAGACGCCCACCGGCCCATGCCCCTCGGCCGTGTCTTGCTGCGGTTTCCAGCAGAGGCTCGCGTCTCTGAGTGGAAAGCTTCGTGTTTATGGTGTTTGTGGGCAAACCCATGAACTCACCAGCCCAGTGTTACCTGCCACGCTGGGCGAGAGTAGGACGCGTTGTAGCGGGGTGACTGCGCGGTGCCTGGCCCAAGACAAGAGCAGCTGGAGCGGGGAATGAGGAGCCGCTGAAGCGCTTGTGGGACAGGGTGACACCGGGCGCCGCTGTCGGAGACAACTCCGCAGCCCCAAACTCCACACAGGAGCGGTGGAGACTGCTGGCCGGGGAAGGTCGTTGAGGCAGGGACTATCGCAACGTTTCGGCAACAGTTAGACAAGTACATGGATAGGAAAGAGAAACACAAAAAGCAGGAGTAACTCAGCGGGTCAGGCAGCATCTCTGAGGAAAAGGAATAGGTGACGCTTTGGATCCAGACGCTTCTTCACACCGATGGACTAGGGTCTCGACCCGAAACGTCGCCCATTCCTTCTCTCCAGCGATGCTGCCTGTCCCGCTGAGTTACTCCAGCATTTTGTGTCTTTCTTTGGCGTAAACCAGGATCTATAGGATAGGTCTAGAGGGATATGGGCCAAGCGCAGTCAAGGTGGCACAGCGGTAGAGCTGCTGGCTTACAGTTCTTGCAGCGCCGGAGACCCGGGTTCGACCCCGACTACGGGAGCTGTCTGTACGGAGTTTGTACGTTCTCCCCGTGACCGTGTGGGTTTTTTCCCCCGAGATCTTCGGTTTCCTTCCACGCTCCAAAGACGTACAGGTTTGTAGGGCAATTGGCTTGGTGAATGTGTAAACATTCCCCCTGGTGTGTGTAGCATAGTGTTAATGATCGCTGGTCGACGCGGACTCGGTGGGCCGAATGGTCTGTTTCCACACTGTATGACTCTATACTACATAAAGTTTGAGAATAAAATCAGTGCGGTGCAATTGAAACCCAAAGCGGGTGGGGGTAATGGGGCAATCGGCGCTGCCCGACCCGCCGTTCTGTCCCGATCCCCAAATCTGCACTTCCCCGTGTCTCCGTGTCCAAACCCCCTGTCCCTGTACCTCCTCCCTCGACTCTTTCACTTCAACCTCCTCCAACCTCATCTACTGTATCCCATTAGTACGGGGGTCAGAGGTTATGGGGAGAAGGCTGGAGAATGGGGTTAGGAGGGAGAGAAAGATCAGCCATGATTACATGGCGGAATGGACTTGATGGGCCGAATGGCCGAATTCTACTCCTATAAGTTATGATCTTCTGATCCGCTGTTCCAGGTGTGGACTCCTGCGAGACCAAGCGCAGACGCGGCGATCGTTTCGCTCAACACCTTCGTCCAGTCCGCTTTCGCTCAATCTCCCGGTTGCTCAGCAATTCAACGCCTCCTCCCATTCACAATCTGTCCTCTCTGTCCTGGGCCTCCTCCATTGTCAGAGTGAGGCCCAGCGCAAATTGGAGGAACAGCACTTCATATTTCGCTTGGGCAGCTTACACCCCAGCGGTGTGAAGATGGACTTCTCTAACTTCAAATAGCCCTTGCTTTCCCTCTCTCTCCATCCCCTCCCAACCCAATCCTGGTCCTCCCACCAGTCTTACTGTCCCTGATTGTATGCCCCGTTGTGTCCTCCCCCTAGCTAACAATAATCTATTCTATATTTTCCTTGAGCTCTGTCCCCTTTGATGTCTCATTTTCACATCTCACCCTTCCTTATCTCTCGTTTCGCCTCTCCCCTGTCACATTCTGAAGAAGGGTCTTGACGTGAAATGTCACATATTCCTTCTCTCCAGAGATACTGCATGCCCCGCTGAGTTACTCCAGCATTTTATGTCTTTCTTCCGTTTAAACCAACATCCGCAGTTCCTTCCTACAAAGCTAAATATTCCTTGGCTGGGAATTTATGCCGGAGAGACCCCGATAGTGTTTGTTGACCCTTTGGTCACCGCTGTCCATGGATGAGATAGTGGTTGCTGTCGTGTAGTGGTTCTGTACAAGACAGGCGGTACACAAAAATGCTGGAGAAACTCAGCGGGTGCAGCAGCATCTATGGAGCGAAGGAAATAGGCGACGTTTCGGGCCGAAACCCTTCTTCAGACTGATGGGGGGTGGGGGGGAGAAGGAAGGAAAAAGGGAGGAGGAGGAGCCCGAGGGCGGGGGGATGGGAGGAGACAGCTCGAGGGTTAAGGAAGGGGAGGAGACAGCAAGGGCTAGCAAAACTGGGAGAATTCAACATTCATGCCATCCGGACGCAAGCAACTCAGGCGGAATATGAGGTGCTGTTCCTCCAATTTCCGGTGTTGCTCACTCTGGCAATGGAGGAGACCCAGGACAGAGAGGTCGGATTGGGAATGGGAGGGGGAGTTGAAGTGCTGAGCCACCGGGAGTTCAGGTAGGTTATTACGGACTGAGCGGAGGTGTTCGGCGAAACGATCGCCCAACCTCTGCTTAGTCTACCCGATGTAAATCAGCTGACATCTAGAGCAGCGGATGCAGTAGATGAGGTTGGAGGAGATACAGGTGAACCTTTGTCGCACCTGGAACGACTGCTTGGGTCCTTGAATGGAGTCGAGGGGGGAGGTGAAGGGACAGGTGTTGCATTTCTTGCGGTTGCAACGGAAAGTGCCCGGGGAGGGGGTGGTACGGGAGGGCAGGGAAGAATTGACAAGGGAGTTGCGGAGGGAGCGGTCTTTGCGGAAGGCAGACATAGGGGGAGATGGGAAGATGTGGCGAGTGGTGGGGTCACGTTGGAGGTGGCGGAAATGGCGGAGGATTATTTGTTGTATTTGCCGGCTGGTGGGGTGAAAGGTGAGGACTAGGGGGACTCTGCCCTTGTTGCGAGTGCGGGGATGGGGAGAGAGAGCAGTGTTGCGGGGTATGGATGAGACCCTGGTGCGAGCCTCATCTATGGTGGTGGAGGGGAATCCCCGTTCCCTGAAGAATGAGGACATTTCCGATGCTCTGGTGTGGAACGTCTCATCCTGGGAGCAGATGCGGCGTAGGCGGAGGAATTGGGAGTAGGGGATGGAGTCTTTACAGGGGGCAGGGTGGGAAGACGTGTAGTCCAGATAGCCATGTGAGTCGGTTGGTTTGTAGTGTATGTCGGTCAGAAGTCTGTCCCCTGCGATGGAGATAGTGAGGTCAAGGAATGGTAGGGAAGTGTCGGAAATGGTCCAGGTGTATTGGAGTGCCGGATGGAAGTTGGTGGTGAAGTGGATGAAGTCAGTCAGTTGTGTGTGGGTGCAGGAGGTGGCCCCAAAGCAGTCGTCAATGTAACGGAGGTAGAGGTCGGGGATGGGGCCCTGGTACGTATTGAACAAGGAATGTTCAATGTACCCGACAAAGAGGCAGGCGTAGCTGGGGCCCATGCGTGTGCCCATAGCTACGCCTTGTGTTTGGAGGAAATGGGAGGAGTCAAGTTGTTGAAGGTGAGGACCAACTCCGCTAGGCGGAGGAGGGTGTCAGTGGCTGGGTATAGGTTGCGCCTCTGGTCGAGGAAGAACCAGAGGGCTTTGAGGCCATCCTGGTGGGGGATGGAGGTGTAGAGTGACTGGACATCCATGGTGAAGATGAGGGGGTGAGGGCCTAGTGTCGGTGTTGTGTCTCAACGTTGTTCCCCTTTTCATTTCAATGTCCACAGTTAGTTAGTTAGTTAGTTAGTTAGTTAGTTAGTTAGTTAGTTAGTTAGTTAGTTAGTTAGTTAGTTAGTTAGTTAGTTAGTTAGTTAGTTAGTTAGTTAGTTAGTTAGTTAGTTAGTTAGTTAGCTAGCTAGCTATAGTTAGTTAGTCAGTCGGTCGGTCAGTCAGTCAGTCAGTTAGCTAGTCAGTTAGTTAGTTAGTCAGTCAGTTGGTTAGTTAGTTAGTTGGTTAGTTGGTTAGTTGGTTAGTTGGTTAGTTGGTTAGTTGGTTAGTTGGTTAGTTGGTTAGTTCGTTAGTTAGTTAGTAAGCAAGCAACTCTGTCGCAGCGCCACCATGGGCGCTCTGCTTTGCTGAAGAATGCAGCATCCGCGCTTTCTCGACTCCCCACCGAGATATCTGTCGCATTCCTGAACAAGCTGTCAGTTGCAATTTTCAAGGGATATGGGGAGAAGGCAGGAACGGGGTACTGATTGGGGATGATCAGCTATGATGACACTGAATGGCGGTGCGGGCTGGGAGGGCCGAATGACCTACCCCTGCACCTATTGTCTATGTTTCTATGTTAACCGGTTTCATTCTCAAACTGCGCTTCCACGGGCCTGCATTCCGCCGTGTGGCTATTTTTGCAGCGTGTGGAGTCGAAAGCGTTGGGACGCGCCGACAGCCGCGGTTCCGGATCGCAACTTCTCATGAAGTTTAGTTTAGAGATACAGCGTGGAAACAGGCCCTTCAGCCCACCGAGTCCCCGCCGACCAGCGATCGAGCAGCCGTTCACACTAGCTCCATGTCATCCCACTTTCTCACCCCTACACACACTAGGGACAATTTACTGAGGCCAATTCACCGACAGACCTGCACATCTATGAAGTGTGAGAGGAAACAGGAGCACCCGGGGAAACCCCACGCGGTCACAGGGGGAAAGTACGAAACACACACACACACAGCGCCCGAGGTCGGGGTCGAACCCGGCTCTCTGGGTTGCGAGGCTGTGGCAGGATATGGCCCCGGGGGCGGCGATGGACAGGGGGCCCGGTGCGCTGCGCTATCCCGGGCTGGGGCATTACTACCAGGTCGCTCCCATCCTCTCCAACAGCGGGAGAGCTCGCCCGCTGGTTCGGGGGCTATTCACCACACAGAGAGCAAGCCCCGAGCTGGCAGGAGCGCCGATGGGAGAGGTCGGTAGGCAGGAACCCAGCGGGTCTGGGGACGGAGTGGACAGAAGACGTTTCGTGTCGGGACCCTGGTTCACATGGTCTGCGCTCTCGGCGAGGGCTGTGTCCGTTCTAAGTCTCCACAACAGGGACTGTGAATTGTTGGTTAAATGCGTACCGTGGTTTAAAGTGTTGTGACTGTAATACTATAGTGCGCATTGGAGCCATGGAGTCATACAGCACGGTAACAGGCCCTTCGGCCCACGCCGACAAAGATGTCCCATCAATGAGGAATCGAGAACCACGGATTTAAGGTGAGAGGGGAAAGATTGAATTGGAACCTGAGGGGCAGCTTTTTCACAAGTATGGAAAGAGCTGCCAGAGAAGGTAGTTGAGGCAGGTACAATAGCAACATTTAAAACGCACTTGGATAGGTAAAGAAACATAGACAATAGGTGCAGGAGTAGGCCATTCGGCCCTTCGAGCCAGCACCGCCATTCAATATGATCACGGCTGATCATCCAAATTCAGTACCCCGTTCCTGCTTTCCCCCCCATATCCCTTGATTCCTTTAGCCCTAAGAGCTAAATCTAACTCTCTCTTGAATACATCCGGCGAATTGGCCTCCACTGCCTTCTGTGGCAGAGAATCCCACAGATTCACAGCTCTCTGGGTGAAAAAGTGTTTCCTCATCTCGGTCCTAATAGGTGGAAAAGAAAGAATGTGGATTGTAAAGTTTCAGAGGGATATGGACCAAACGCGGACAGGTGGGACTATCATCGATGAGGCACCTTGGTCGGCATGGACAGTTGGGCCGAAGGACCTGTTTCCGCGCTGTATATAATATAAATAAAATATCCCAGGTTCAACATTTTAGAAAATCAGCGGTTACTCAAAACTGGCACAATTACGATATTTAAAATATATGTGGATATGCAGGGTTTCATTCAGGCAAATGGGACTAGCCCAGTATGACATGGTCAGCAAAGACAAGGTGGGCCGATGGGCCTGTTTCTGTTCTGTACAGCTCTATGACTGGAATTAGTGAGTGTTGAATTTCCAATCCAGTCTGAAGAAGGGTCTCGACTCGAAACGTTACCCATTCCTTCTCTCCAGAGTTGCTGCCTGTCCCGTTGAGTTACTCAACCATTTTGTATCTATCTTCGGTGTAAGTAAACCAGCATCTGCAGTTCCTTCCGACACCAGTAACTTAATGGCCTGTGTTTAACTGTGGTGAAGTGGGGGCAACGCAAGCTGCAATAGCGCAGGCCCGTACGAAGCTTTCCAAAAAGGGGGGTGGCATGACAGGATTACAAAACATTTAATGTGAAATAGTGTGCGCACTGCGCACATCATGAGCGCGAAGCATGAGGTTCCTCGATACCGGGGCCCTGGAAGCTCTGGGGTTTTAGATGCTCTCTGATGCATTCTGAGCCTTATTTTGGAGCATTTTTGCACCAAATTTATGACCAATATTTCAGAAATTAACAGGAATCTGAGGTAGCTTTTTCACACAAAGGGTGCTGGGTGTATGGAACGAGCTGCCAGAGGAGGTAGTTAAGGCTGGGACTATCCTAATGTTTAAGAGACATTTGGACATGTACATGGATAGGACAGATTTAGATGGATATATGGGCCAAACGTGTGTGAGTGGGACTAGTTTAAATGGGACATGTTGGTCGGTGTGGGCAAGTTGGGCTGAAGGACCTGTTTCCACACTGCATCATTCTATGACTAAAAAGTTAAGAAGAAAAATGAATGTAGATAAGTAGAGCAGATTTGAAAGAGGAGTGAAATGTAAAGGCGGAGAGAGGTTTATGGGTGGAAAGGAACATAGGAAAGGGGGGGGGAGAGTGGGCTTGGGCAGATGGGTGAAGGGAAAATAGACACAAAGTGCTGGAGTAACTCAGTGGGTCAGGCAGCATCTGCGGAGAATATGAATAAGCGACGTTTCACAGACCTCCCAACCTCCATACTCAGCCTGACCTGCTGAGTTACTCCAGCACTCTGTGAAACGTCACAGAACAGGGCAAGATTAGCAAGTTTGCTGATGATACAGATGTGGGTGGTGTTGCATATAGTACCTTTCCTTGGCAGCTCTGATTCCTCTTCTCAGCTCTTTATCGATTAGGCTATCTTTTAACTCTTTAACGATTAGGCTATCGGCTTGATGCACATTTGCCCCCACCCCGATCTCAAAATGGAAATGTTACACCTATATATAATGATCCCATTAAAATGTATATTTATGTCACAAACTATGGAATTCATATTTTTAAGTGTTATTATCAAGGAAAAGAAAGCAGTTCCAATTATTTGATATTATTTGATATTGTTTAAAATTATTCATATGGAGGAGAAAATAAAATAGCTCTAAAACCTACCTTAATTTTGCAATCTCACTAAAGATAATCCCCCTTTCCCTCTTCCCTCCCCCATCTCTCTCTCCCCTCCCTTCCCCTCTCTCTCTCCCCCTCCCACATGTCCCCCTCTTGGGGGAGGGGACGAAGATGAAGGTGGTGTGGGCCCAGTGGGGTTCAGCGGGGGTGGCATGGGCCCAGTGGAGGTCAGCGGGGGTGGTGTGGGCCCAGCGGGGGTGACTTGGGCCCAGTGGGGGTGGCGTGGGCCCAGTGGGGGGCAGCAGGGTGGCGTGGGCCCAGTGGGAGTCAGCGGGGGTGGTGTGGGCCCAGTGGGGGTGGCTTGGGCCCAGCGGGGTTGGCGTGGGCCCAGCGGGGGTGGCGTGGGCCCAGCGGGGGGGACTTGGGCCCAGTGGGGGTGGCGTGGGCCCAGTGGGGTTCAGCGGGGGTGGCGTGGGCCCAGTGGGGCCCAGCGGGGGTGGCGTGGGCCCAGCGGGGGGGGACTTGGGCCCAGTGGGGGTGGCGTGGGCCCAGTGGGGGTCAGCGGGGGTGGCAGGGGGGATGTGGGCCCAGCGGGGTGGTGTGGGCCCAGCGGTGGTGGCTTGGGCCCTGGGGTTAGCTTGGGCCCAGCAGGGGTGGCGTGGGCCCAGCGGGGGGTACTTGGGCCAAGTGGGGGTGGCGTGGGCCCAGTGGGGGTCAGCGGGGGTGGCAGGGGTGGTGTGGGCCCAGCGGGGGTGGTGTGGGCCCAGCGGGGGTGGCTTGGGCCCTGGGGTTAGCTTGGGCCCAGCGGGGGTGGCGTGGGCCCAGCGGGGGTGGTGTGGGGGGAAGATGGCTTGGGCCCCGGCGGCGGTGGGAGGTGAGGGGATCGGGCCACACTGCAGCAGCGCCTGGTGTTGGGGTTACAGCCGCTGGGTTCAGATTCAGCCACTCCCACCCGGCGACGGGAGGACGGTCTCCTGGTCGCCAGGCAAGCCGTTGGTGAGGCTCCGACGCCACGGATGGAGATGCTGGACCAGGCGGGCAGACACCGGGGGAAAAAGAGGGGGTGCGGTCGAAGCCAACGCACCCCCCCCCCTTTGGACGGCCATGTAGCGAGTATGTGGTTGTGGGATTTGGTGGATGGTCAGTGACTGTCGACTTTCCTTGCCTCACCTCAGATGACGAGAACATGTCTTGTGATCACAGCGACCCAAAGTATACAGCGGCATCGCAGGTGAAGAGGAAGAAGAGGCGGCACAGGTATGTCGGGGCTGAGTGGACGCGGCACAGGTGTGTTAGGACTTAGTCAAGGTGACACAGGTGTGTTGGGGCTGAGTGGAGGTGGCACAGGTGTGTCGGGGCTGTCAAGGTGGCACAGGTGTGTTGGGGCTGAGTGGAGGTGGCACAGGTGTGTCGGGGCTGAGTGGAGGTGGCACAGGTGTGTCGGGGCTGAGTGGAGGTGGCACAGGTGTGTTGGGGCTGAGTGGAGGTGGCACAGGTGTGTTGGGGCTGAGTGGAGGTGGCACAGGTGTGTTGGGGCTGAGTTGGGGGGGAGCACAGGTGTGTTGGGGCTGAGTTGGGGGGGGGCACAGGTGTGTTGGGGCTGAGTTGGGGGGGGGAGCACAGGTGTGTTGGGGCAGGGTGGAGGATGGGAATCTGTGGACACAATGCACGGTGTCAGGTGCCTGAGTTTGCACCTTGTGTGATGTAGTCCAATGGACATTGACTGGTTTGAGATCAGGGATGTGATCACAGTGCAGGTGGAAGCAGGTGACACTAACGTGGGCGGTAACACTAACAGGGGAAATGATTATCAAACATTACAGCAGGATCTTCATCAACTGGGCATGTGGGCTGAGGAATGAGAAATGAAGTTGAATGGATATTTTTAAGGCACAGATAGGTTCTTGATTTGTGCGGGTGTCAGGGGTTATGGGGAGAAGGCAGGAGAATGGGGTTTAGAGGGAGAGATAGATCAGCCACGATTGAATGGCGGAGTAGACTTGATGGGCCGAATGGTCTAATTCCACTCCTATCACTTCTGAACACGAATGTGCGAGAGGTTGCATTTTTGGAAGTCAGGGGCTGGATCTTCACAGTGGGGAAGGGCGCTGAGAAGTGGCTGAGTTTCATGCTGATAGAATGTGAGTTGATGCGTTATGGTGGTGCTGATGATGCTGGACCACCCACCATGAATGGTGGCTCTGGGGGAGTACTGAGGAACAGAGATGCATCTTCGGGGTACATGCCCATAGAGGTATAGGCATAGTTAGATAGAGATTGCAAATGCAAATGCTTGAACCAAACACAAAGTGTCAGGGGTGGCACGATGACCCAGAGCTACTGTCTCTGCAACGCCAGAGACCCGGGTTCGATCGTGACCACGGATGATGTCTGTATGGAGTTTGTACCTTCTCCCCGTGCCCTGCGTGGGTTTTCTCCGATACCTTCTGTTTCCTCTGATGATCAGAGACGTCCCGTCTTGGAGGTGAATTGGCTTGTATAAATGTAAATTGTCCCTAGTGTGTTAGTGCGGACTCGGTGCGAACTCCGCCACTGTTTCCGCGCTGTATCTCTAAACTAAACTTAAAAAATAAAATTCCATGGATCAGGGTCAGGGTCAGGTAGCATCTGTGGAGGAGATGGATAGGTGGCATTTTTCTTCAGAGCTTAGATATAACATGTCCTGTTTCACTAGTCAAGGCATCGAATGCTAGTGAGAAAGTATGCTCCAATGTTATAGAGCATTGGCCAGACCGCTGCAAGCACTTGTGATCAGCACACTGGGAGAAGGAAGCACTGGAGAGGGTGCGGAGGAGATCCACCAGGATGGTCCCCAGGATGTAGTTTGCTTGCGAGGAGGGACTGGAGAGGCTGGGTCTGATCTCCCGGGGGCGGTCACAAGGGGGCGTGAGTGAGCTATACGGGCCGACTGTAGTATACAAATGTCCGTTGTCACAGACACACACACACTCCTATACACAAATGTCCGTTGTCACAGACCCTCTGTTACACACCCCTATACACAGATTAGCTCCCAGATATTATTCCATTCACAAGTCTCCCCTGCATACTAACAGCAGGCTGAATTGTCCCTGGGTTCACCATTGGTAATTGTTCTTTTTTTTATCAGCCATATGTATTTGCATTCACCACAGTTCTGAGTCATAGAGTGATACAGTGTGGAAACAGGCCCTTCGGCCCAACTTGCCCACACCGGCCAACATGTCCCAGCTACACTAGTCCCACCTGCCTGCACTTGGTCCAAATCCCTCCAAACTTGTCCTATCCATGTAAACCTGTGTAACTGGTTCTTAAACGTTGGGATAGTCCCTGCCCCAACTACCTCCTCTGGCAGCTTGTTCCATACACTCACCACCTGTGTGTGAAAAAGTGTCTCCAACACTTCCATGGGTGTGTAGTGCTTTAGAACATCTTCAGCCTCTGCAGGACCTGATGTAAAAGTGATGTTTTTGGTTCTGGCTTTGCTCCGTGAGGCTGATGTGTTTGATTGTTGGTTTGCACAGGACTGTGTTCACAGCGCATCAGCTGGAGGAGCTGGAGAGATCCTTTAACGAGGCTCACTATCCGGACGTGTATGCCAGGGAAATGCTGGCGATGAAGACGGAGCTGGCAGAGGACCGGATACAGGTAGCCCCTGCTCCGCCCTGGCCTCCACTTGTACATATCTACACTTCTTACTGATGCTTGAGATGGATACGCTTGAGATCGAGCTGTGCAGCACGGAAACAGGCCCTTCGGCCCACCTTGTCCATGATAACCAAGTTGGCATACAGAGCTAGTCCCATTTGCCTGCATTTGGTCCACAGCCCTGTGAACCACTTAGTGGGTAGTCCGTACCTTGAACGAGCTGCTGGAGGAAGCTATAAAAGTGGATAGAAAAAACACATTTAAAAGACATTTGGCCAGGTCTATGGATAGGAAAGGGATGAGAAGGGAATGGGCCACATGCAGGCATGTTGGACTAGCCCAGTATGTCAACTTGGCCAGCATGAACAAGGGGGGTTGAAGGGCCTGTTTCCCTGCTGTGCGACTCTCTGACTCTATTAGCTGTCGGGCAGATGGTGTCTGCAAATGTTTTTGGTGGACTAGTGCCATGCACAAATAGTTACTGCATTCCCTGCACCACACTAGTAACCACACTTTACTGGGTGTGAACATATTGGACCACCGCATTCACACAGCCACGACATTAGCTACTGACTATGTAACAGAAAGAGGCTCATGCAAGTGTTGCCATCAGTCACAGCACTGAAACAGGACCTCCAGCCCAACCATTCCATGCTGACCAATATGCCTCATCTAAGACAAATGCCTCTTCCCATTCAGCCCATCAACCCTACTCCACCATTCAAACATGGCTGATCTATCATTTTCTCTCAACCCCATTCTCCTGCCATCTCCATGTAACCTTTGACACCCTTGACGAGAGGAGATCTCATTGAAACATATAAGATTATTAAGGGTTTGGACACGCAAGAGGCAGGAAACATGTTCCCAATGTTGGGGGAGTCCAGAACCAGGGGCCACAGTTTGAGAATAAGGGGCAAGCCATTCAGAACGGAGACGAGGAAACACTTTTTCTCACAGAGAGTGGTGAGTCTGTGGAATTCTCTGCGTCAGATGGCAGTGGAGGCCGGTTCTCTGGATGCTTTCAAGAGAGAGTTAGATAGGGCTCTTAAAAATAGCGGAGTCAGGAGATATGGGGAGAAGGCAGGAACGGGGTACTGATTGGGGATGATCAGCCATGATCACATTGAATGGCGGTGCTGGCTCGAAGGGCCGAATGGCCTACTCCTGCAACTATTGTCTATTGCCTTACTAATCAATAACCTACCACTCACTGTTTTAAAAATACCCATTGACTTGGCCTCCACAGCCGTCTGTGGCAATGAATTCCACAGATCCAACATCCTCCAGCTCAATACATTTCTCCGAATTTCAATTCTAAAGGTAGTCTTATTCTGAGGCTCTGCTCTCTGGTCCAAGACATTCCCCACGTGGGGAACATTTGCATGTATAGGCCCAGCGCTGTCAAATGCTCATCATATGTTAACCCAATCATTCCTGGGATAACGTGGCCCATATCGTTCTAAACCTCTCCTATCCAAGTACCTGTCCAAATGTTGTGATGGGATAGAATGGCAGGGACATGTGTGATGACTGAGGAGTGCCCACTTGGCAAGGGGTGGGCATTCGCTGGAGAACTGGGCTTGGCGTCTGGCAGGAGTTTTGAGTCCATCCCATGTTGCCCCCAGGTGTGGTTTCAAAACCGAAGAGCGAAGTGGAGGAAGAGGGAGAAGTGTTGGGGCCGGAGCAGCGTGATGGCTGAATATGGACTGTACGGAGCCATGGTCAGGCACTCCATCCCTCTGCCCGAGTCCATCCTCAACTCCGGCAAGAACGGTTTAGTGGGATCTTGTGCCCCCTGGCTGCTTGGTAAGCAACTGCAGATTATTCAGCATAGGGGGTTTGGGGGATGGGGGGGGGGGGGGGGGGGGGCAGGTTGTAAAGTTAATCTTGGGGGGTTCAGCCAGTCAGTGAAAGCAAATTACAAGCCTCTTTCAAGAACAGGATATGAGACACAAAGTGCTGGAGTAACTCAACAGGTTAGGCATCAATTCAGGGGAACGTGGATAGGTGACATTTCGGGTTGGGACTCTTTCCCACACTTGATATTTTAATTGGGACTGGGACTAAAAAAGGGTCCCATCTGAAGCATTGCCTGTCCATGTTCTCCAGAGATGGCTTCACCTGTATCCATCAACTAACCCTCCTGTATCCACCTATCACTTGCCGGGCTTTGTTCACCACCCACCTCTCCTCCAGCTTTGTCACCCCCCCTGCTATAATCAGTCTGAAGAAGGGTCCTGACCCAAACGTCACCTCTGCATGTTCTCCAGAGATACTGCCTGAGTTACTCCATCACATTGCATTGTGTCTCTATTGGTAAACCAGCATCTGCAGTTCATTGTGCCCACAGAAAATGAGACACTGTCGAGCAGATGGTTGATTTGCCATTCTAACTCTTTGTAACTTTTTGTAAGATACTTGGCCCTTTATTTTGCTGTTAGTTTTATGACAAAACTAGACCAAGGGTGACCCGTTGGGTCTCGTCCCCTCAACGAGCGGTTGCGGGGGGGGGGGGGGGGACGGCCTTCGGCATCACACACACTCACACACACACACACACACACACACACACACACACACACACACACACACACACACACACACACACACACACACACACACACACACACACACACACACACACACACAAACACCTCCCTTGATATTATATTAATATTATTAATTCGCTCCTTTTACCCCATCCCCGCCCTATCCACTCACACATAACCCCCAACTGCGCAGGCACGTCTAGAAAGAGAGGGGTGTGGAGAGGGAGGGGGAGGGGGGTGGAGAGGGAGGGGAAGGGGGTAGAGATGGAGAGGGAGGGGGTAGAGATTAAGGGGTGGGTGGCGCAGTGTCACAAGGGAGGGCTGGTGCCTGAACGCAATACTCCACCACTCACCCATAGGTCCCAATATTCACCAGTCCATAGAGAGGGAAGGAGAGGAGCAGAGAGGGAGGGGGGGGCAGAGAGGGAGGGGGGGCAGCCAGAGGGAGGGGCCAGAGAGGGGGGGCAGAGAGGAAGCCCCCCTAGCCCCTCTCCCCCCCATCCTCCCTCTCTCCTCCTCCCCTCCATAACCCCCTCCACCCCCCTCCTCCACCCCTCTCCCCCTCCCTCCCCCCCCTCTCTCTCTTTCTCTGCCCCGGGGAGAGGGTAGAGAGGAGGGGAGGGGTACAGGCAGCACCTACCCAGGTCGAGAGCACAAGCCTCCCCACAGGCGCGGGCCGAAGCTAGGCTGCGGCCGGCGAGGACCAAGCGAGGCCCGAGCGATTGAGGACGGTAAAAGCAGCGGAGGACCGGCCGTCATGGTGGCTGCACGAGGGTAAGCCACTCACCAGCGTGACAGACGATCGGGCAGGGGAGGAGAGGAGAGTCGTCCCCTGTGACGGCCCCCGCAGCCATTTTTCCACTGCGCTTGTCCACGCCCGCGCTGCGATAACGACCACCGCCGCCTTGTTGTAGAACTTGAAGGAGCCCAGAGGAGCGCACAGCACAACTTGATCACATGTCCAATGGCTTAAATCCAGAGCCTGGGGTGGGGAGGGCGGCTGGGCCACGTAACTCGTGGAAAACAGTGCCCCTGCATGTTGAAAATTCTGCGCAGCTTGCAGCGAGGAGCAAAGGCACTGCGACGTCATCCAGCTCACTTCAGCATGTTAGATTTTAAAAGGATGTCAGATTGGTGAACAATTTTAGTAAAAAACTCAGGAAATAATGAATCAAATTTACAGATGAGGCGAATTTTGAAATCAGGAGGTAAATCTCTACCGGAATATGCAAACATGTCACTGTTATTGCGTCGGGTTTTCGAGGAGATGTGAATCAAAGAAAAAGTTCAAGCAAGCTAACATCCCCACAAGCAAACATCCGAGATCAGAGTTTTATATTATAACGAGATCCAGTGCAGACACGTTGGGTCTGTTCCCCCACCGCGCGTTTGCCGGGGGGGGGGGGGGGGGGGGGGGGGGGGGCGGGGTGGCATGAGGCATCACACACACTAACCACCCCCACACACACTAACTACCCCCCTTGATATTATATTATTATTATTAATTTGCTTCTTTTACCCCATAACTGCCCTATCCACTGACGCATAGCCCCCAACTCGCAGGCACGTCTAGAGAGGGAGGGGGTAGAGAGTGAGGGCAGAGACTGAAGGGCAAGAGACAGAGGGAGAGGGAGAGGGAGGTTGGAGGGGAGGAGGAGAGGGAGGGTGGGTGTGCCTCAAGGGCTGATTAAGGATAGCCAGCATGGGTTTGTACGTGGGAGGTCGTGTCTCACAAATCTGATTGATTTTTTTGAAGACGTGAGGAAAAATGTCGATGAGGGCAGGGCTGGAGATGTTGTGTACATGGACTTCAGTAAGGCGTTCAACAAGATTCCGCATGGCAGGCTGCTCTGGAAGGTTAGATCGCATGGGATCCAAGGAGAGATAGCTGAATGGATAGCAAATTGGCTCCATGGAAGGAAGCAGAGGGTGATAGTGGAAGGTTGCTTCTTGGACTGGAGGCCCGTGACTAGTGGTGTGCCTCAGGGTTCTGTGCTGGGCCTGTTACTGTTTGTCATCTATATCAATGATTTGGATGAGAACATACAGGGCAAGGTTAACAAGTTTGCTGATGATACAAAAGTGAGTAGTTTTGCAGATAGTGAAGATGGTTGTGAACGATTGCAGCCGGATCTGGATCGATTGGCCAGGTGGGCGGAGGAATGGTTGATGGGATTTAATACAGAAAAGTGTGAGGTGTTGCATTTTGGGATGTCGAGCAAGGGCAGTGAATGGTAGGGCTCTGGGGAGTGTTGTAGAGCAGGGGGATCTAGGAGTACAGGTGCGTGGTTCCTTGAAGGTAATGTCACAGGGAGAAAAGGTGGTCAAAAAGGTTTGACATTTTGTCCTTCATCAGGTCAGGTGGAGTATAGAGGAGTATAGAACCACTATAAACCCCAAGACTCCCATGGATATCTGACTACACTCTTACACCATGCTTCCTGTAAGGAACCATCCCCTACCCCAATTCTACGGTCTACGCCGCATCTGCTACCCAGGAGAGGTGTTCCACACCAGGGACATCGAAATGTCCACATTATTCAGGGACCGTGGGTTCCCCGCTCCACCATGATGAGGCCCGCACCAGGGTCTCTTCCATACCCCGCACCACTGCTCTCTCTCCCCCTCCCGCCCTTGCAACAAGGGCAGAGTCTCCCTAGTCCTCACCTTTCACCCCACCAGCCGTCACATACAACAAGTAATCCTCCGTCAGTTTCGCCACCTCCAACGTGACCCCACCACTCGCCACATCTTCCCATCTCCCCCCATTCTGCCTTCCGCAAAGACCGCTCCCTCCATAACTCCCTTGTCAATTCTTCCCTTCCCTCCCGTACCACCCCCTCCCCGGGCACTTTCCGTTGCAACCGCAAGAGATGCAACACTTGTCCCTTTACCTCCCCCCTCGACTCCGTTCAAGGACCCAAGCAGTCGTTCCAGGTGCGACAGAGGTTCACCTGCATCTCCTCCAACCTCATCTATTGCATCCGCTGCTCTAGATGTCAGCAGATCTATGTCAGTGAGACCAAGCGGAGGTTGGGCGATCGTTTCGCCGAACACCTCCGCTCGGTCCGCAATAACCAACCTGGCCTCCCGGTGGCTCAGCACTTCAACTCCCCCTCCCACTCCATCTCCGACCTCTCTGTCCTGGGTCTCTTCCATGGCCACAGCGAGCAGCAGCGGAAATTGGAGAACAGCACCTCATATTCCGCTTGGGGAGTCTGCATCCTGGGGGCATGAACATCGAATTCTCCCAATTTTGTTAGTCCCTGCTATCTCCTCCCCTTCCTCAGTCCCCCTGCTGTCTCCTCCCATCCCCCAGCCTTCGGGCTCCTCCTCCTTTTTCCTTTCTTGTCCCCGCCCCCCCCACCCCCGATCAGTCTGAAGAAGGGTTTCGGCCCGAAACGTTGCCTATTTCCTTCGCTCCATAGATGCTGCTGCACCCGCTGAGTTTCTCCAGCTTTTTTGTGTACCTATGGAGTATAGATGTTGTTGGGAGGTCGTGTTGCAGTTGTATAAGACGTTGGTGAGACCGCATTTAGAGTATTGTGTTCAGTTCTGGGCACCATGTTATAGGAAAGATATTGTCAAGTTTGAAAGAGTTCAGAAAAGATTTACGAGGATGTTGCCAGGACTAGAGGGTATGAACTATCGGGAGAGGTTGAGTAGGCTGGGACTCTATTCCATGGAGCGCAGGAGGATGAGGGGGAATCTTATAAAGGTGTACAAAATCATGATGGGAATAGATCGGGTAGACTCACAGAGTCTCTGGCCCAGAGTAGGGGAAACGAGGACCAGAGGACATAGGTTCAAGGTGAAGGGGAAAAGATTTAATAGGAAGCTGAGGGGTAATGTTTTCACACAAAGGGTGGTGGGTGCATGGAACAAACTGTGAGAGGAGATAGTTGAGGTCGTGCCTATCCCATCATTTAAGGGTTAGACAGGTGCATGGATAGGATAGGTTTAGAAGGATATGGACCAAGCGCAGCCAAATGGGACTAGTGTAGCTGGGACATTGTTGGCCAGTGTGGGCAAGTTGGGCCGAAGGGCCTGTTTCCACACTGTATCATACTATGAATCTCTATGACTCTATGACTCACAAACCTCTACAGATGCACCTTAGAAAGCATCCTGTCAGATTGTCACAGCTTGCTTTGGAAACAGCTCTGCCCAACCCCGCAATAAATTGCAGGGAGATTTGGATATAGCCCGGTCCATCACACAGACTAGATTCCACACCATTGACTCCATCTACACTTCACTCTGCCTCGGGAAAGCAGCCAACATAATTAAAGACTTGTCCCACCTCGGTCATTCCTTCTTCTCCCTGCTCCCGTCTGGCAGATGGTCACGAAACTTGAAACTGCACACCACCAGGCTCAGGAACAGCTTTTGAACGGTCCTTCCATAAGCTAGGGCACTGTCCCATTCACGTCTACCCCATTGTGGACATTGGACTTTGTCTCTGGAACTGATGCGCCACAATGCTGAGAACTATATTCTACATTCTGTATCTTCCCCTTTGCTCCACCTATTGTTCTTGAGTTTAACTTGATGGCATCTATGTACATCTGATCCGTTTGGATAGCAGGCAAAACAAAGCTTTTCACTGTCCCCCAGTACACGTGGCAATAATGAACCTAAACCAAAGATGAGAGGTGAGAGAGAAAAGTTTAAAGGAGATGTGCGGGGGATATTTATTTACACGGAGGGTGGATGAGTGGCAGAAACACACTGTCTTGGGTGGTTGTGGAGCCCATAGCGGCATTTAAGAGACTTTTAGATAAACACAAGGGAATGGAGGGATATGGATCATGTGTAATTAGATAAGAATTGGTCTTGGCACAGACATTGTGGGCTGTTCCAATGTTATATCATTCTCTGTTTTATGTTCAAACCATCACTAATCAGCCTTTAATTGCAATCTAGGAATGCACAAGAAATCTATTGGCCCAACAATGAAAGGTAAAGGCGTGGAGTGTGTGAGAGAGGAATTTGCGGAGAGCAGCGACGAGCCACCGCTGATAGAGGTGGGTACGGACCAGGAGCCTGTAACTGTCCGCAGTGAGGATGGCAGCATGGCATTGGATCTGT
Source organism: Amblyraja radiata (assembly GCF_010909765.2). Lineage (NCBI taxonomy): Eukaryota > Metazoa > Chordata > Chondrichthyes > Rajiformes > Rajidae > Amblyraja > Amblyraja radiata. Next base: position 6,933,652 of record NC_045963.1, on the reverse strand, counting down.
CCAGCACGGAGAAAGCAGCGGGCAAGAGCGGCAGTTCAAAGCAATGCTTTGCCAAGCCCTCCGACGCAGAGAGCGGACATAGAGGAGGAAAGACCAATTAAGCCGTGGCGCTGGCATTGCCCGAGCTGATGGGACAGTGCAAGGGAACAGCTCCTCATGGACTTACTCTACACAACACGTTCTCATAGTGGTGACAGTCGCCACAACAACGGAGGACAAACAACTCATTTACCTCTGCTATCGAGCTGCTACATCTAAGACCTAGTATTACTAGGATAGTCCAATGCAATATGATGATGATAGAAAGGAAATGTCAGAGGAAATCGCAGCAAAATTCAGATGCACCCTGTCTCCATCCCTGCCCACCATGAGTGGAGGGAGGTGACCGATATCCTTTTGGAAATAAAGGGCACAGGGGTGGTAGATGAGAATATAATCCTGGGTAGGTGGCTGAATGAGTGGGATAAACTCAAACACAAGATGGTATCCATTGGAAAGGAAGATAGGGCATAACTGGCAGAGCCGTGGCCTCACAGCGCCAGAGACCAGAGTTCGATCCCAACCTCGGGTGCTGTCTGTGTGGAGTTTGCACGTTCTCCCTGTGACATTGCGGGTTTTCTCCGGGTGCTTCGGTTCCTCCCACATCCTCCCATAAAGGCACGCGGGGTTGTAGGTTAATTGGCGAGGTTGTGATGTGAATCTGTGGTCAGGTTTGTCCTCACTGGTGCTGTCCCTGTACACAGTCCCCAATTGCCATTGCATAGGAGGGGTGCCATTGCACCATTGTTTCAGTGGGTGGCAGTGAGTAAATGAAGCAATGGGGACACAAGGAACTGCAGATGCCGGCCTAGGAAATAAACGCAGAGTGCTGGAGTAACTCAGCGGGTCATGCCACATCTGTAGAGAACGTGAACAGGTGATATTTTGGTGTTGGGACTATTCTTCAGACTCTGCAGATTTGTTAAAAGGTGAATCTACCTATCACTTGCCAAGATAGACACAAAATGTTGGATTAACTCAGCGGGACAGGCAGCATCTCTGGAGAGAAGGAATGGATGACGTTTCGTGTCGAGACTCTTCTTCAGACGGGTGGGTACCACTTGCCCAGGTTTGCCACCTCCCTCTCGAAACATTGCTTGCTCATGTCCTCCACAGATGCTGCCTGACCCACTGAGTTCCCCCAGCACTCTGTGTCTTCTTTTCAAATGAGTGTGTGTAGTGTATAAATGGAACGATGAGTGTGTTTGAGTGTGTGCAGTGTGTAAATAGAACTGAGTGTGTTTGAGTGTGTAAATGGAGCAATGAGTGTGTGCAATGCATAAATGGAACTCAGTGTGCGCAATCTGCTTGACTGTTTTGTTTAGAGGTACAGAACGGAAAAAGGCCCTTCGGCCCACCGAGTTCATGCTGACCAGCGATGGTCAATACTGGGGGCAATTTACGAAGGCTGATTAACCCACAAAACCCGCAAGTCTTTGCAATGTGGGAGGAATCGGGAGCACCCGGAGGAAACCCACACAGTCACAGGGATAACGTGCAAACTCCACACAGACAGCACCTGAGATCCGGATCTCTGATGCTGTGAGGCAACGGCTCTACCTGCTGCACCTCTGTCCTGCCCCGAAATGCTGAGTGAAATCTGCTGCTGAACACACACTGCACTCGCAGTTGCGAACGGGCTGCAATGCATCCCTCAGGGTCACCTGCTACCTAATCTATGGCATGTTGATGGTAAGGCACGCATGCATTAAGCAGAGGGTCACAGGTACTTGCATTGGGTAGGAGTGAGCAGGACATTATAGATGACGGAATGTAAATAGACTGAGTGTTATGCACTGCATCTCACTAGGAGAATCATATTGGCCATGGTGCGTTACCTGATAAAGAATGTATTTGAAGGATTTTAACATGATTTGAGAGAGGAGATAAGAAGGCAACTGCTTCCTCTGGTAACAGTCTGGAATTATAGGCATAATTTTCCAACTAGTCTTACGCTCTCTAGGGCTGTGATCGTACTAAAGATAGTGGAACCCTCTTCTTCAAATGCCTGCTGAATATATCTGGGCCTATTGAATATTTAACTATGCATATCGAGGAGTTTTTTGTTCAGCTTGGATGGATGTTCTTCTGCTACTGAGGCAGATAGTGTCCTAGAGTCATTGAACTGCACAGCCTTGTCCTGCCAACCATGTTGGGAGAATGCGCTGGTCCCATTTGTCTGCATTTGGTCAATATACCTCTAAAACTGCATTATACTGCGTGGCAGATGCAGTATAATATAGATAAATGTGAGGTTATCCACTTTGGCGGCAAAAACAAGGGGGCAGATTATTATCTCAATGGGGTTAGGTTTGGTAAGGGGGAGGTACAGCGAGACCTGGGCGTCCTTGTACACCGGGCACTGAAAGTTGGCGTGCAGGTACAGCAGGCAGTGAAGAAAGCTAATGGAATGTTGGCCTTCATAACAAGAGGATTTCAGTATAGGAGTAAAGAGGTTCTTCTGCAGTTGTATAGGGCTCTGGTGAGACCACATCTGGAGTATTGTATACAGTTTTGGTCTCCTAATTTGAGGAAGAACATCCTTGTGATTGAGGCAGTGCAGCGTAGATTCACAAGATTGATCCCTGGGATGGCGGGACTGTCATATGAGGAAAGATTGAAAAGACTAGGCTTGTATTCACTGGAGTTTAGAAGGATGATGGGATATCTTATAGAAACATATAAAATTTTAAAAGTACTGGACAAGCTAGATGCAGGAAAAATGTTCCCAATGTTGGGCGAGTCCAGAACCAGGGGCCACAGTCTTAGAATAAAGGGGAGGCCATTTAAGACTGAGGTGAGAAAAAACTTTTTCACCCAGAGAGTTGTGAATTGATGAAATTCCCTGCCACAGAGGGCAGTGGAGGCCAAGTTACTGGATGGATTTAAGGGAGAGTTAGATAGAGCTCTAGGGGCTAGTGAAATCAAGGGATATGGGGAGTAGGCACGGGTTATTGATAGGGGACGATCAGCCATGATCACATTGAATGGCGGTGCTGGCTCGACAATAGCCTCCTCCTGCACCTATTTTCTATGTTTCTATCTATGTTCCTAAAACCTTCCTGCCCACATCTCTGTCCAAATGTTATTTAGAAGTCATTGCATCTGCTTCCATAGCTTCTTCTGGCAGATCGTTCCAAATAAGGACTAGCCTCTGAGTCCCTGAGGTCCCTTTTAAATCTCCCCCCTTTCACCTTAAGCTTGTGCCCTCTAGTTTTAGAATCCTCTACCCTGGGGAATAGACTGTGAGCGTTCACTTTATCCGTGCCCCTCATGATCTTGTCCACCTCAATAGGGTCACCCCTCAGCCTCCAACGCTCCAGAGAGATGAGTCCCAGCCTATCCAACCTCTCCCTGTAGCTCAAGCCCGCTAGTCCAGTGGTTCACAAATGTAGTACAATGATGCAGAGACATTAAAATGGCCAAGCAAGCCTCTAAACTATAGGGCAATTAGGGAGAGGGAATAAAATATTTACCGATGTCTACATTCTCCAAATGAATTTAAGAATGAGGCAGAGTATATGCGTTCTGTGGTGTGTACCAGGTGGAGGTTTATGTTTGTCACATGTGCCGAGGTAGTGAAAACTTTGTTTTGTTAGCAATCCAATCACATCATATAATACTATACATTAGTACAATAAGTTCAAACCGAAGTATAACAGGTGGAGCAAAGGGGAAGATACAGAATGCAGAAAATAGTTCTCAGCATTTGTAGCGCATCAGTTCCAGAGGCATAGAAACATAGAAAATAGGTGCCGGAGGAGGCCATTCGGCCCTCCTCGAGCCAGCACCGCCATTCATTGCGATCATGGCTGATCGTCCCCAATCAATAACCCGTGCCTGCCTTCTCCCCATATCCCTTGGTTCCACTAGTCCCTAGAGCTCTATCTAACTCTCTCTTTAATCCATCCAGTGACTTGGCCTCCACTGCCCTCTGTGGCAGGGAATTCCACAAATTCACGACTCTCTGGGTGAAAAAGTTTTTTCTCACCTCAGTCTTAAATGGCCTCCCCTTTATTCTAAGACTGTGGCCCCTGGTTCTGGACTTGCCCAACATTGGGAACATTTTTCCTGCATCTAGCTTGTCCAGTCCTTTTATAATTTTATATGTTTCTATAATTTTATATGTTTCTATAAGATTTTCAATGTCTGCAATGGGGTAGAGGTGAATCGGACAGTACCATAGGTTATGGAAGGACCGTTTAGAAGACTGATAACAGAGGGGAAGAGGCTATTCCTGAGTCTGGTGGGGCCTAATTTGAAACTTCTGGACCTTCTTTTGAAGTGAGTAGGGAGAAGTAGGAACGACCATGGTGGGACAAGTATTTGATTACATTGGCTGCTTTTCCAAGGCAGCGCGAAGCGTAGAATGGAATCAATGGCGGGGAGTCTGGTCTGGGTAATGGTTGAGTTCTGGGGCTTTTATGATGTGGGTGATACGTGGCTGCTGGATATAATGTGCATTGTGTGATGTATTGGCGCCCATGCATTGGCACCCATGCACTGGCGCCATGCATTGGCGCGCATGCACTGGCGACCATGTAGTTGGAGCGCATGCATTGGCGCCCATGCATAAAGACACCATGCATTGGTGGCCATGCATTGGTGTCCATGCATGGGTGCCCATGTATTGGTGCGCATGCATTGGTGCCCGTGTATTGGTGCCCATGTATTGGTGCCCATGCATTGGTGGCCATGCATTGGTGTCCATGCATGGGTGCCCATGTATTGGTGCGCATGCATTGGTGCCCGTGTATTGGTGCCCATGTATTGGTGCCCATGCAGAAAGCAGCGGATGATGGTAGATTGGCTGCTGGGAGATTAATATGTTGGGAAATAGATGGCCGCTGAGGAATGCAATGCAGTCACTAATGGCTCTGTGTAAAACAACTCTGTGTTCAGATACCATGCAACAGGACATGGGTATTTGTAAACGGGGTGTCGTTCGTTATACACCCCCTGCATCACAGTCTTACCTCGTGAATATTATAGTTAGACCACCGTTCTGTTTACTCCATAGAATTCAGAGTGTTCACAAAGGGCAGAGACCCTGGCCTAATCCTCAAATCTCTCCTATTTATACCTCGCTGAACATTGTGACCCCATTTCACAAACGGACCAGTGCAGGAACATTAGTAAAGAAGCAGACTTTGCTGAAGGTTTTTTTTAACGGTATTTTTACATAAGATTTATGACTGTTATCCCCTTTATGTTCAGTTATATTTCAGTGAATATTTGTGTGATTAATGATAAATGGTATATATTCTAAAACTTTTGTTAAAGTGTTTGTATAACAAAGAATATGATATTGACTTTACTGTATACTGTTCTAGATCAGCGTTACCTGTTAATGGTTGGTACTGAGCCATAATCCGAAGTTTGATTTGTCCTTTGGGATATTTTCAGTGGTTGGAGGGAAGGGTAGACATCGGGGTCACAGAGTGCTGGAGGAACTCAGCAGGTCAGGCAGCATCTGTGGAGGGAATGGACGGGTGACATTTCGGGTTGGGACCCTTCTTCGGACTGATTCGAGTCATACAGCACAGAAAATGAGGGGATAGATAAGGTGAAGGCACTGAGTCCTTTACCCAAAGGAGAGGAAACATAGGTTTAAGGTGAGGGGGACAGATTTAATGAGTGGCAAATGTTTCCACAGACGGTGGTGGGAGTATGGATTGAGCTGGCGCTACAACTTTTAAAGGTCACCTGGATAGATGCATGGATAGGAAAGATTTAAAGAAGGGTTAGGGCCATATGTGGGCCAGTGGGATAGGTGTAGATGGGGCATCTTGGTCTGCAGGGATGAGTTGGACTGAAGGGCCTGCCCTGTTGAATGACTCTGTGACTCTGGTTCAAGCTGATGCATGCTAGGCTGCTGTTTCTCAGGCAGAGAGACATGAATGAAAGCATATGCACAGCACACTAGCAGAACCTGCAGGATACTATATGTGTGGTGCCACAGATTGAGAACGAGAAGATCGACAACATTCCAGGGGTTTGATGTGCTACTGAAATGGATTCACTGTTTACTGTGAGATAAAGAGACAGCACAGGCATGATGGCTGAATGGTCTGCTTGTGTCTCGTGAAAGAGTCTTTGATTCCACAGTTGGTAGAGCCACTGCCTTACCGCGCCAGAGAGCCAAGTTCTATCCTGATCCCGGGTGCTGTCTGTGTGGAGTTTGCACATTCTCCCTGTGACCACGTGGGTTTCCTCCGGGTGCTCCGGTTTCCTCCCACATCCCAAAGACGTTTGGGTTTGTGGGTTAATTGTGGGTAAAGTGTAAACTGCCCCTAGTGGATGAGAAAGTGGGATAACATAGAACGTGAAGAAGAGTCTCGACCCGAAACGTCACCCATTCCTTCTATCCAATGATGCTGCCTGGCCCGCTGAGTTCCTCCAACATTTTGTTTCTATCTTCGGTGTAAACCAGCATCTGCAGTTCCTTCCTACACCAGTGTGAACATGTGATCGATGGTCGGCATGGACTCAGTGGGCTGAAGGGCCTGTTTCCATGCTGCATTTTTTAATCATTCAAGCAAGAGCATCCTCAAAGCAGACTGCAGAGGGTGATGGAGAAGGGAGATACTAGGATCACGATGGCACAGGCAGATATGGTGACAAGGCCTGCCTTTCAAGGCAAGCTGAGTTTTACTTGTAACTGATGGATCCCGTTTCACCCAGTATAAATCTGACTGGCTTGAATGAAGAGTTGATTTGAAAAGAGTCCAGCATATAAAATAAAGAATTGAAAGCTCAGAATGCAAGAATTGATATTATTTCTCTCGGTGTAGTTTTGTGACATTTGTGTGAACTTGCCCAGACTGCTCACTTACAACTAGAGCATTTCCCTTTACATATGAACTAAGCACAGCAGGTTTGGTAAGCCATGATCATTTCCAATTAATGCATGACTGGAAACATATCTCAGGATGAGCATTCTTAAAAGTAGGAAATATAAATTATTCCGTGGCAAATAAAACGAAAATCTGTGGAACTGGTGCCGTTTTAGACCAATAGACTCGGCTTGTACTCGCTAGAATTTAGAAGATTGAGGGGGGATCTTATAGAAACGTACAAAATTCTTAAGGGGTTGGACAGGCTAGATGCAGGAAGATTATTCCTGATGTTGGGGAAGTCCAGAACAAGGGGTCACAGTTTAAGGATAAGGGGGAAATCTTTTAGGACCGAGATGAGAAAAACATTTTTCACACAGAGAGTGGTGAATCTCTGGAATTCTCTGCCACAGAAGGTAGTTGAGGCCAGTTCATTGGCTATATTTAAGAGGGAGTTAGATGTGGCCCTTGTGGCTAATGGGATCAGGGGGAATGGAGAGAAGGCAGGTACAGGATACTGAGTTGGATGATCAGCCATGATCATATTGAATGGCGGTGCAGGCTCGAAGGGCTGAATGGCCTACTCCTGCACCTATTTTCTATGTTTCTATGTTTCTATGTTCTGTCATATTCTCAAAAAGCACTTTTGCAGAATAGATATATAAGATTTTAAATGTAATCTATTTTCCTTTGGCAAGTATTGAAAAGTATTAGATATTATTGTGTAATGCAGAATAAAGTTTCCATTATGAGTTTGCATGTTGCCTTCTCATTGTATGGTATTTATACTGGATGTGTAAAGCCACTGATGCTGGCCACGATGGTATGGATATTGGAAAGAGGATGGGGAACTGAAACAAAATTACAATGAAACAGCAAAAAATAGCAATCAGTAAAATACAAATAGCAAGAGGAACTCAGCGGGGCAGACAAAGAAGACACATGGAACTGGAGATGCTGGTTTACAAAAAAAACACAAAATGCTGGAGTAACTCAGGGGCTCAGGCAATATCTCTGGAGGTCATGGATAAGCGACATTTCAGGTTCGGAGGGGGAAAGATGGAAATGAGGTGGGAGCAGGACAAACTCTGTGGTAAGTGATAGGTGGATACAGTTGAAGGGCGTTTTGATTGGCGGATAAAGGCCAGTGGATAAAGGCCAATGATGGAGGAAATGGACTTAAGAGGGAGGGATAGATCAGCCATGATTGAATGGCGGAGTAGACATGATGGGCCGAATGGCCTAATCCTACTCCTATCACATGACCTTATGACCTAATACAAATGGGTTATGTGGAGGAGAGGCATGAAAGGTGAAAAGGATACAGATAGACAATAGACAATAGGTGCAGGAGGAGGCCATTCGGCCCTTCCAGCCAGCACCGCCATTCAATGTGATCATGGCTGATCATCCCCAATCAGTACCCCCGTTCCTGCCTTCTCCCCATATCCCCTGACTCCGCTATTTTTAAGAGCCCTATCTAGCTCTCTCTTGAAAGCATCCAGAGAACCTGCCTCCACCACCCTCTGAGGCAGAGAAAGGGGACAGGGGAATGGGATAGAGGGCTGGGATAGTGGGAGAAATGACAGTTACTGAAAAAGGTAATATGCAAAGTTCATCTGCTGGATTCAAGGCAGAACGGGAGGCCAGGCAATATTTTGGGTCAAGTCCTTGGTTCTTGGTCTCCAAAATATTCCAAATGGAATTGAAACTGGAGGACAGAATGTCACTCACAATAATTCCCTGTGTGTAAAAGACATTCTCATCTCTCCTTGCTTGTCCATCATCCTAAATCTGTGTCCTCTGGTTACGGATTATCTTGCCAGTGTAAACACAATGATCAAAACTCATTTAATTTGGAGGGGCAACCTCATTGAAACTTACCGAATAGTGAAAGGCCTGGGTAGAGCATACAACATCTTGAACGTTGCAAGCTCGTACAGGAATCCTACTCACCGGGTCACTTACTTCTGAGAAGGCAAGGTAAGCTGGATGGAATTGGGGATGTTTCTCTTCAACATCTGCAGTAAGATGCTGCAGATGTTCTACCAATGCCAGTGCCATCTTCTTCACTGCCGTGTGCCGGGACAGCAGGGCAAGGCCACGGACGCCAATAGGATCAACAAACTCATCAGGAAGGCTGGCTCCGTCCTGGGGGCGGAGTTGGAGTTGGATTCACGGGAGGTTGGTCTTGGAGGGGAGGATGCTCCTCAAACTGCGGAGCATCCCGGACAATACAGCTCACCCCCTCCATGACACACTGGTCAACCTGAGGAGCACCTTCAGCAACAGACTGGTTCCCACCAAGATGCAGCACAGAACGCCACAGGAGATCCTTCTTCCCTGAGGCTATCAAACTGTACAACTCTTCTGTCGTAGGTTAGATTGACTCCCCTCCCCAATCTTTGCACATCTCCAATCCTTTCCACTCGTCACTTTAATTTAATGTTTCATGTATTTTGTGTTTTATGACTGTTGGCAGATCAATTTCCCTCCTGGGATAAATAACGTTCTATCGGATCGGATCGTTTCTGTGGAGAGATTGAACAGATGACTTTTCATGACGGGTCCCTTGTTCAATGAATTTATTGAAGTGTGGAAGAGACCGTGAGGTGTCTTGGATGTTGGTGGTAAGGGACTGGAATAGAGGGACAAGATTGAATGGAAACATAGAAACATAGAAACATAGAAAATAGGTGCAGGAGTAGGCCATTCGGCCCTTCGAGCCTGCACCGCCATTCAATATGATCATGGCTGATCATCCAACTCAGTATCCTGTACCTGCCTTCTCTCCACACCCCCTGATCCCTTTAGCCACAAGGGCCACATCTAACTCCCTCTTAAATATAGCCAACGAACTGGCCTCAACTACCCTCTGTGGCAGAGAATTCCAGAGATTCACCACTCTCTGTGTGAAAAATGTTTTCCTCATCTCGGTCCTAAAAGATTTCCCCCTTATCCTTAAACTGTGGACCCCTTGTTCTGAACTTCCCCAACATCGGAAACAATCTTCCTGCATCTAGCCTGTCCAACCCCTTAAGAATTTTGTACGTTTCTATAAGATCCCCCCTCAATCTTCTAAATTCTAGCGAGTACAAACCGAGTCTATCCAGTCTTTCTTCATATGAAAGTCCTGACATCCCAGGAATCAGTCTGGTGATCAAGAAGGAACTGCAGATGCTGGAAGATCGAAGGTACACAAAAATGCTGGAGAAACTCAGCGGGTGCAGCAGCATCTATGGAGCGAACGAAATAGGCGACGTTTCGGGCCGAAACCCTTCTTCAGAGTCTGAAGAAGGGTTTCGGCCCGAAACATCGCCTATTTCCTTCGCTCCATAGATGCTGCTGCACCCGCTGAGTTTCTCCAGCATTTTTGTGTACCATCAGTCTGGTGAACCTTCTCTGTACTCCCTTAGGTATTAGGAGAGGTGATCTGTGGGGCAGGAGCAAGCATAAATGGGTCTGCCAGGGCAATCCAGCTTGCGTATTTTGGAAAGGAGGTGGGAATTGACAGTGCAGGGTCAGGGGAATTGTACAGTGGAGGCTGTGGAGGGGAGATCGGTTTGAAGAAGGGTCCCGACCAGAAACATCGTCTCTCTATTCCCTTCACAGATGCTGTTTGACCCGGGGAGGTCCTCTAGTACGTTGTTTTATGCTTAATTGTATCTCTGATCATTTGTTAATCTTAAAATCGATTGTTTACATGGTGGGAAATCAGAATCATGCTTTATTAGCCAAGTATGTTTTGCAACATACGAGGAATTTGATTTGCCATACAGTCACACCAATAGAAAGCAATAAAACACACAAAATACATTTTACCATAAACATCCACCACAGTGACCCCTCCACATTCCTCACTGTGATGGAAGGCGAAAAAAAGTTCAATCTCTTCCCTTCTTTGTTCTCCTGCGGGACGATCTTACTCCCGTAGCCGGCGGCGTTTAGGCCCTCACGTCGGGGCGATCAGCTCCTGCATCGGGGGTGGGGAATCTCAGCCAGAGAACTTTAACACAAACTTTTAAAGCACACTAAAAATAACAAAAAAAGACGAAAGACAGACTGTTGGCGACGCTGCCATCGCAGCGCCACCTGGTGGAAATTGCATCATTACTATTCATGGAACATAGAACAGTACAGCACAGTAACATCCAGCGTTCCAGAGAAAACAATGCAAGTCTGTCCCACTCTCCCTATAGCTAATACCCTCTAATCATTTCATCCTCTGCACCCTCTCCAAAGCTTCCACATACTTCCTACAATGGGGCGACCAGAACTGTATGTTTATAGTCCAAATGCAGCCTAACCACAGTCCTATAAAGCTGTGACATGACTTCCTGACTCTTATGGACAGATGGCATTGAACATAGCACAGTACAGCACATGAAAAGGCCCTTTGGCCCACAACTTCTGTGCTGACCATGATCCAAGTCTTATCTGCCTGCACATGATCCATATTCCCTGCATATCCATGTGGCTATCCAAATACCTCATCTACAACTATCATATCTGCCTCCACCATTACCCCTGGCAGCGCGTTCCAGGCACCCAATAAACCCCTGCACCTCGTTTAAACGTTGCCCCTCTCACCTTAAAGCTATTGCCCTCTGGTATTTGATTTTTCCATCACAGGGGAAAACATCAATGTTTTAAAATAGTAAGATTAAACGAGAACTTACCAGTTTGAAGTTTGATCTGTATTTCATGAGGAGTTACGATGAGGGATTACGTGAAGAACCCGCTCAGTGCGCAGGCGCGGCATACTTCCAAGCAGCGGTGTGGAATCACAGATAGACACAGTTATTTGAAGTAAACATAGTAAAGATAAGGAGACATCAATTTATTAGTTTGATCCATATAATGAGGGTGGGAGCGGAGGGCACGTAATCCCTCATCGTAACTCCTCATAAATACAGATCAAACTTCAAACTGGTAAGTTCTCGTTTAATCTTACTATTTTACTTCGGAGTCACGTGAGTGACTACGTGAAGACTTCAAAGCTCTGTGATTTCAAACCGTGTAACAGTTCATACTTCACTCGCTGCCGAAGTCATTCGAGGGAGGAAGTATGTTATCGTAATCAACCATGAATCTGTTTGTAAAAACAATAATGGTGTTATTAACAACAACAAGACCAATTGCTCCCCCGGGCTTAAATTATATATTTTTTGCAGATTCTTTTTCTGCAAACGATACAGGTTCTGTCAGTGGTTTGTTATAAAAGTTTGGAACGTATACTCCCTAGACCACCCTGCAGTAGCCAGGATGTGGTCCATAGGCTCGTCCATCCTCTTAGTTACTGACGTGGAAGCTGTTCTGGTGGAATAAGATTTTATACACGTTAGTATTTACTCCAGCAACTCCCAGTACCTGCTTGAGCCACTAGAGATAGTTTAGCTCGTCACCCGACCATGAGGTTTCCTGTGGCTGACCCATAAGGCTTTTTCCTCTCCCTCGGTATTCCTTATTGTGTCGATCTCTAAGTGGGTCATGACACATAAAACGTGGTTCAGGTGGGTATGCCCGGAATTTCATGACTGGACCTGATGTTCCTGGTCTGTTCTGTTTGGCCAACCCTTGAATGGGCATGTGACACTATCTGGTGTTATAACCATGTTGTCCCATCGCAGTAGATGGGAGAGCTGGCTCTTTGTGTTGATGTAAGGCCACCAGCATGTCCATCTTCAGGGTAGGCTGTTCCAGGGTGAGTGACCTGGCTGGTGATCATCCCCTAAGGTATGTCAGGATTTCACTGACATCCCAATTTGGGTGTACCTATTTCTGGGGAATGGATTGATATACCTCTCCTGTATCTGATCACCAGTGAGCGGTACCCAAGTTGAGTAGGCTAACAGAACATGTCCTTCATTGTGGTGAAGACCTGCCAGGAGCTCCAGTACAGTTTTTTGTTATAGTTGAATGTGTAATTCCTGTTTTGGAAACAGTGTACCATTTCTTGATGCTCCTCAGGTATGTTCCCTAGGATATGCGACGGAATGCTGTCATCAGGTTGATAGTGCTCCTGATCCAAGCACAGCAATGGTCTTCCCAATTCTGCAATTCTTTTAATGACCATGTCGAGGGTCACTGGGAACCATGCTTGTGGACTTGGTCCACTGTAATTTGCGTAGTACCCGACTGATGAAGCCGTAGTACCTATTGAAGAGGTAGAAGGAAAGGAAAACATAGAGATTAGGTTCCCCCCACCCCTCAATACGCGGGAATGTCTCCATTGCCGCTGCCTTGAGATTGGTTTCATGTGACGTAAGTTAGTACGTGGTGATTTAATTGGATATAAGGAATCGATATCTGGTGTCCATATTGCTTAGTGATTTCAGCAAATATTTTTGGTTTAAATGTATGTTTACAGTATTTAGCTCACCTGATAGGTGAGTTACTGATGGTCAAACATGTTTGACGACATACGGTTTCCAATTGTTAATAAATTGTCCCCTAATATCGATGTTCTCCGCCCAAGTGGTTTGGTATATGCCACCACTGATGTTGTTATCTTATAAACGAACATGCAAATTTGGTGGATTACTGAGCAAATGCTTCACTAGAATTAAGTAAGTTAATATATAACATGTTTAAGTCAATTCATATTGGCATTAAGTATTACAAGCTCAGTAACACATCAGGACACATAAGATGTTACTCAAAACAGGTGGAAGTGTACAACCATAATCCTTCCTGCCGATAAATTCCATGATAACACTACAGATTAATCCATTTGCCCCCATATTACAGGTATGGAGATAGTTTTGAACACTAGTATCTCAGCTCATAGGAAAGGTACAAAGTTCAGTAGCTGGTAATGCTGCTATATCCCAATTACTTTGCCACGTAGTTGATTGGTGGTTAATGCACCATGACTGATAGTCTTAATGAATACCAGATAACAACGTTGTGGATGGTCAACGTAAATATCTGGATATATATTTTGTGCACCGTTCCCAGAGGCACTGCAATACTGGGTCGATGCGTGGAGTGGACGGAGCAAGCCCCTATTCCATCTCCCTGTTCCAAAATTCAATTTAATATATGGTCCCTAGATAAGGGACGTATCAGATTATTAAACTGATAAGAACAGATACTACACTTGATCTTAGCCAAAAGGCCGAGAAGCGATGCAGCTAAAGCTGTATCCAAGGATAGTTTGTCGTTAATATATAGACATGCCATGACGGAATGTTTCTAAGTGTCAGGGCTAGTTGATTCTGGATAACTTTGACTTAAATGCCGCAACGCTCATCATGGTTACTCCATCCAGGTAATTGCGGTATATCCGAAACTTATATGAGAAGGTACTGAATAGTGTGCATCTTCAAGGTCGATGTCTACCATAAAGTATCCTTGGATCCATGGTAGTAGTTACAAATCCCATGAATGGGTATACCTGGTGAAATACTCAAGTGGTTTATCAACGATGGTGCGACATTCACCATCGTGGGAGGGTAGACCACTTGGGGTGATTGCTGAATTGGTGGCAAGATATTAATTCTATTCCCCTTGTATTTATTTTTTGGTATATAACTACCAAGAGTGATAGCTTCCTAACCAGGCGTGATTCATCCACCCCTTGTTAGTACAACCCTTAACCTTTATGTGATGGTAGGAACCATACTTATCTGTCTTCATTGTTGTTTTCTTCGGTTTCTGGTTCCTTGTTCTTGTAGGGACGATGTTTGTTGGGGGGTGGCACATTTTCCCCTGGGGCCTGCTCTGGGCCGTGGCCTAAAATGCTACAGGTTTGGCATGCAGGCCCCGAGCTTTCACCAGTACCATGAGGTAGACGCCCCTGGTGGACACGTAGAGGTACTGCTGTCTGGTTTAGTGTGGTGCTCATTCCAGACTCTGCCCTCTTGTGCCGAATAGTTTGAACACTTCGTCCAGTTTTTTAGGACTGGTTTGGTAAGTGCCAGGTAGCAGGATCTGTGCTTATGAGGTCGGCGTTCTCATAGTCCTGTTAATTTCATAGATTGAGGGCAGGTTTGTGAGTTCATTTCAGAAGTTATGAGGTATACCGTTGAACAGTAGGGTCAGGTGTTTTGCCATACTACCCTGCCCTTCTGGAATGAGCAGGTGGACATGATAGCCGACGTCAGGGTACCAAATGCATTTTTAAAATATTTAGGTTAAACGCGCTGCTCAATGTATCCCCCAATAATGGCGGGCACTTTGAGTAAATGCAATTTAGGGGAGGCGTGATAAAACCAACGCCTCATGGCTACCTGTCTTGGAGAGGTTTTTTGGAAAAGACAGGTAGTAAGCTGGCCATCAGTTGAGACTGAAAAGCCATCTCGCTAGTGGTGGAGCCACATAGCGGCCACACCCAGCAGCTCTTCCTGATCCTGTACCTCAAGCATACTCCCGATATTGTTCAGCCAGTGACCCCTCTTCATGACCAGCCCAGCCACTGGTCACCCCAAAGCTAACCACACTAAGGAGGAAGCGATGGGCAGTGCCTAGGCACTGTGGAGGGTATGCCTGAACCCTCCAGCGAGACTGCCCCTCACGTAGCGTGTCTCGCAGGAGCTCCTGCTCCAGGAGCCGCTCCAGCGGCTCAGGCGGCTGTCTCTCTCCCATGCGGGTGGAGAGACGTCCCCTCCGACAAGTCGGAAGCCACCGGCCGGATGCCTCTTCGGATGGCTAGACATCCAGCCCGCAGCTCAGGCACTAGCGGGACTGGCTTCGGCGCGGTGTGGGGATAGCGGAACGCCCGGTTAAATGTTCCTACCGCCTTCTTCTGGAGCTTTTGTGCCTTGTAGTAGCGAGAGCGCCCCTCAAGCAGCGCGTCTCGCAGGCACCTGCTCCGAGAGCCGCTCCAGCGGCTCAGGCGGCTCTCTCTCCCCCCGTGCGGGTGGAGAGACGTCCCGTCCCAAATCGGGAACACCTGCCGGATGCCTCTTCGGGTGGCTATACATCCAGCCCGCTATCGGGCTGGGCTCGGCACGGTGTCGGGGAATAGAGGAACACCGGGTCGCTCCTACCGCCTGTTGCTGCCCCCCTTCCCCCCGACGGGAAACGTTCCTCCTCGAACGGGGGACAGTTTTGTTCCAGAGCCTTTTTTTCTGCCTGTAAAACACAAGCAGAAAAAGGGGCTCCCCTGTAAAAGAAACCCGACCTCAGGATACTCACCTGACGGTCCGTTTCATCTGTTGCGGGAGTGCCTAACTCCCGCTGCCGCTGTTGCACTGCTGGCGTAATGCCGCGCCTGCGCACTGAGCGGGTTCTTCACGTAGTCACTCACGTGACTCCGAAGTAAAATTATGTAGCGGAAACTCCAAGGACGTAGTTGAAATAAGTAAACCATAGTTGAGCACTAGAGGGCACTGCATCTCCTCCCCATCATCCTGTGCTGATTCATGTCTCCCAGATCAGGCTTTGCCATCATTATGTCTCGCAGTGAAGTGTGTCGTGTAGCTGGAGTTCAGTGTTCAATAGCCTGATGGTGGTTGGGAGGAACCTGTTCTTGTAACAGGTCATGTATAAGAAGGAACTGCAGATGCTGGTAAAATGAAGGTAGACACAAAAAGCTGGAGTAACTCAGCGGGACAGGCAGCATCGATGGAGAGAAGGAATGGGCGACGTTTCGGGTCGAGACCCTTCTTCAGACTGATGTTAGGGGATGGGAGGGGCAGGACCCAGGATGAGGTGTTCCAAACCAGGGCATCGGATATGTCCTCATTCTTTGGGGAACAGGGGTTCCTCTCTTCCATTATAGATGAGGCTCTCACTAGGGTCTCCTCGATATCCCGCAGCTCCGTTCTCACTCCCCCTCCCCCCACTCGTAACAAGGGCAGAGTCCCCCTTGTCTTCACGTTCCACCCCATCAGCCGTCGAACGCAGCGTACAATGCTCCGACAATTTTGCCACCTCCAACGGGATCCCACGACTGGCCACATCTTTCCATCTCCATCCCTATCTGCTTTCTGCAGAGACCGTTCCCTCCGTAACTCCCTGGTCAACTCGTCCCTTCCCACCCAAACCACCCCCTCCCCAGGTACTTTCCCCTGCAACCGCAGGAGATGCAACACCTGTCCCTTTACTTCCCCCCTCGACTCTATCCAAGGACCCAAACAGTCTTTCCAGGTGAGGCAGAGGTTCACTTGCACTTCCTCCAACCTCATCTACTGTATCCACTGTTCCAGGTGTCAATTTCTCTACATCGGCGAGACCAAGCGCAGGCTCGGCGATCGTTTCGCTGAACACCTCCGCTCAGTCCATCTTAACCTACCTGATCTCCCGGTTGCTCAGCACTTCAACTCTCCCTCCCATTCCCAATCTGACCTTTCTGTCTTGGGCCTCCTCCATTGTCAGAGTGAGGCCCAGCACAAATTGGAGGAACAGCACCTCATATTTAACTTGGGCAGTTTGCACCCCAACGGTATGAACATAGACTTCTCTAATTTCAGGTAGCCTTTGCTTTCTCTCTCCATCCCCTCCCCCTCCCTCTAGTCTTACTGTCTCCGCCTATGTTCTTACCTTGTCCCGCCCCCTCCTCTGACATCAGTCTGAAGAAGAGTCTCGACCCGAAACGTCGCTAATTCTTTCTCTCCATAGATGCTGCCTCACCCGCTGAGTTACTCCTGCATTTTGTGTCTCCCTTGTTCCAGGTCATTACAGTTTTCGGACTCCTGTACCTTCCTCCTGGTGGTAGCAGTGAGATGAGGGAGTGGCCAGGGTGGTGTGGGTCTTTGATGATGCTGGCTGCCTTTTTGAGGCAGCGCCTCCTGTAGATCCCTTCCATGGTGGGGAGGTCAGTAGCTGTGATGGACCGGGCAGTGTCCACCACTCTGTGTAGATCCCTTCCATGGTGGGGAGGTCGGTAGCTGTGATGGGCTGGTGTCCAGCACAAGGTGGGCTTGTGAGGTAATGGAATGCAGTGAGAGTTTGGGACAGGAACCGCAGGGATCCCATGCCTTGCGCTCTGGGCTGTGAATTGGGGGATGCTGCAGGGGACAGTGTTTGCACTGACCATTCCCAGGATGATACCACATGGGTGGTGTGTGGGGACAGAGGACATTGTAAAGAGGCTTCAGCGGGATGTGCAGGGGAAAGAAGTATATTACACAGATGACAGCGTGCTGGACACTGCCCAGTCCATCACAGCGACTGACCTCCCCACCATGGTAGGGATCTACAGGAGGTGTTGCCTCAAAAAGGCAGCCAGCATCATCAAAGACCCACACCACCCTGGCCACTCTCTCATCTCACTGCTACCATCGGGAAGAAGGTACAGGAGCCTGAAAACCATGACCTCCAGGTTCAAGAACAGCTTCTTCCCAACAACCATCAGGCTCTTGAACACTGCACAACACTGACCTCAGCAACTGTGATCTTCTATGGACCGTGGCTTTGGTTGCACTAGGGACTTGGATTTTTGCACCAGTATTATGGTTATTAATTCACTGCATTATTGATTGTTGTATATTTATCTGTGTTATTGTATTTATCGGCATATAAATTTCATTGTTCTATTGTAATACATATGGTAATTAACCACACTTGACTCTCTCGAATGCGATATTGCATCAGGAATAAATATTGTCTAGAGAAAGTGTTAATTTGGTTACTTCAGATTTGCACTATTGTGGTTACTTAATATTACTGATTATTAATTTTGAGGCATAGAGTATTAGAACCTTACAACGAGGAAACAGGCCCTTTGGCCCAACTTGTCCATGCTGACCAAGAAACCCCGTCAAACCCAGTCCCATTTGCCAGCATTTGGCCCATATCTCTCAAAACCTTTCCTATTCATGTACCTGTCCAAGTGTCTTTTAAATATTGTTGTATTATAGATGATTATTATATATTTATCTGTGTGTTGTGTTTACAGGACTGTTATGCTGCAGTAGCTAAGAATTGTGTTGTAATGTAAGACCTAACGTGCTGGAGTAACTCGGTGGGTCCGGCAGCATCTCTGGTGAAAACATGGATGGGTGACATTTTAGGTAGAGATGCTGCGTTACTCCAGCGTTTCGTGTCTTTTTTGTAAACCAGCATCTGCAGTTCCTTGTGTATACAAAAATTTAATTGTTCCTTTGTCTGTACTTGTGTCAATTATCACTCTTGACTTTGGAAGATGGATCCTGGCCGGAAAGTTACCTATCCATGTTATCCACAGATGCTGCCTGACCCGCTGAGTTATTCCAGCACTCTGTGAAACGTCACCTATCCATGTTCTCCACAGATGCTGCCTGACCCGCTGAGTTACTCCAGCACTCTGTGAAACGTCACCTATGCATGTTCTCCACAGATGCTGCCTGATCCACTGAGTTACTCCAGAACTCTGCGAAATATCACCTATCCATAATCTCCAGAGATACTGCCTGACCCGCTGAGTTACTCCAGCACTCTGTGAAACGTCACCTATCCATGTTCTCCACAGATGATGCCTGACCAACTGAGTTACTCCAGCACTCTGTGAAACGTCACCTATCCATGTTCTCGACAAATGCTACCTGACCCACTGAGTTACTCCAGCACTCTGTGAAACGTCACCTATCCATGTTCTCCAGAGATGCTGCCTGACCCACTGAGTTACTCCAGCATTTTGTGTCTATCTTCGATTTAAACCAGCATCTGCAGTTCCTTCCTACACATGTTTACATCTTCTGTTGTGCTGCTGCAAGTAAGAATTTCATTATTCCATCTGGGACAAATCACAATAAAACACTCTCTCTTGAAGTCTACTGCGCCATTCAATCATGGGTGATCTATCTTTTCCTGTCAACCCCATTTTCCTGACTTCCCCTAATTGATACCCAGTGCCTAGACCGCTGCGTTCCTCCAGCACTCTGTGCCTTGTTCTGTAAAGCAGCTTCTGCAGTGGCTTGTGCCACCCTCTCTCTGGGCTTCAGGAGGTGTTTGTGAAGTCACTGTCATTGTGATCCGGCTGCCGGGCGGGGATATCCAAGGCGTGAGTGGGACTTCTCACATTTCAGTAGCTCAGTCATGTTGCATAACGCTGAAGCTCAGCCTGGCCTCTGTAGCCCAGCCTTCTCGCTGTACCGTTTCCTTTTCTGGGTTGGACTCCGGTCAACACTCGGCGCCTCCTCTTCCACCCAGTGCGGGCTGTGTTTACAAGCAGCGTAGGTCGGGGAGTAAACTGCTTGCCCTTCCCCGGGGGAGGGGGGGACATGGTGACTGTGGCAGGGTGCAGCAGGGTGCTGAGGAGCGGTGTCAGGCCATGGTTGCTTCCAGCAGTATGGGTGACACAGCGCAGGGCTCCCAAAGCCCCAAGTCCTGGCCGCGTCCGACCCTTCCACGTCGCAAGTCCAGCACTCGACATCAGCTCCTTCATGCCCGAAGCCGGCTCCTTCCCCGGGGTCAGATCGTACGCCGAGCTGCTGGACTACTCCATGGAGAACGCCGACAGCTTCTGGGGCACCCTGGCCAAAGAGAGACTCTCCTGGGACCGGCCCTTCCAACGGGTCGACGACTGTGACTTCAGGAGAGGCTTCAACTCCTGGTTTGTGGGAGGACAACTCAACGTCTCAGGTACCACGGCTGCTGCTGAACCGCTGCTATTCCTTCCCTTCCCCCCATGTGTTTCACATCACCCATCAATATCTCAACTCTGTCTCACATTGATACTCGTCCCGCTGTACAGCAAGCAAACAGCTGACCAAGTTGGCATTGTGGACCACTCCCATTTGCCTACATTTGGCCCATATCCATCTAATATAGCAAAAGGATTTGAGTATAGGAGCAGGGAGGTTCTACTGCAGTTGTACAGGGTCTTAGTGAGACCACACCTGGAGTATTGCGTACAGTTTTGGTCTCCTAATCTGAGGAAAGACATTCTTGCCATAGAGGGAGTACAGAGAAGGTTCACCAGACTGATTCCTGGGATGTCAGGACTTTCATATGAAGAAAGACTGGATAGACTCGGCTTGCACTCGCTAGAATTTAGAAGATTGAGGGGGGATAGAAACATAGAAAATAGGTGCAGGAGGAGACCATTCGGCCCTTCGAGCCAGCACCACCATTCATTGTGATCATGGCTGATCATCCCCTATCAGATTCAGCATCAAATTTAATTGTCATTGTCAGTGTACAGTACAGAGACAACAAAATGCATTTAGCATCTCCCTGGAAGAGCGACATAGCAAATGATTTGAATAAATAATAATAAGTATCCGGGCAATCACCGAGGTACGTTGTTGAGTAGAGTGACAGCCGCCGGGAAGAAGCTGTTCCTGGACCTGCTGGTCCGGCAACGGAGAGACCTGTAGCGCCTCCCGGATGGTAGGAGGGTAAACAGTCCATGGTTGGGGTGAGAGCAGTCCTTGGCGATGCTGAGCGCCCTCCGCAGACAACGCTTGCTTTGGACAGACTCAATGGAGGGGAGCGAGGAACCGGTGATGCGTTGGGCAATTTTCACCACCCTCTGCAATGCCTTCCGGTCGGAGACAGAGCAGTTGCCATACCATACTGTGATGCAGTTGGTAAGGATGCTCTCGATGGTGCAGCGGTAGAAGTTCACCAGGATCTGAGGAGACAGATGGACCTTCTTCAGTCTCCTCAGGAAGAAGAGACGCTGGTGAGCCTTCTTGATCAGAGTTGAGGTATTGTGGGTCCAAGAGAGGTCATCGGAGATGTTGACTCCCAGGAACCTGAAGCTAGAAACACGTTCCACCTCCGTCCCGTTAATGTGGATGGGGGTGTGCGTGCCGCCCCTGGACTTCCTGAAGTCTACAATGAGCTCCTTGGTCTTCTTGGAGTTAAGGGCCAGGTTGTTGTCAGCGCACCATGCTGCTAGGAGCTGGACCTCCTCCCTATAGGCCGACTCATCGTTGTTGCTGATGAGGCCAATCACCGTTGTATCATCTGCATACTTGATGATGGTGTTAGTACCATGTACAGGTGTGCAGTCATAGGTGAAGAGGGAGTAGAGGAGGGGGCTCAGCACACAGCCCTGTGTTCAGGGTGAGGGTTGAAGAGGTGTGCTTGTCTAACCTAACAGACTGGGGTCTGTTGGTTAGAATGTCCAGTATCCAGTATCCAGAGGGAGGGGTCGATGCCCAGGTCACCGAGTTTGGTGATCAGTTTAGAGGGTGTAATGGTGTTGAATGCTGAGCTGTAATCGATGAACAGCATTCTTACGTAAGTGTCTCTGTTGTCGAGGTGGGAGAGGGCGGAGTGAAGTGCCGTTGAGATGGCATCCTCCGTACTCCTGTTCTTGCGGTAGGCAAACTGATAGGGATCCAGTGTGGGGGGTAGGCAGCTTTTGAGGTGTGCCAGGACCAGCTTCTCGAAGCACTTAGTGATGATGGGGGTAAGTGCAACTGGGCGGAAGTCGTTGAGGCTTGCCGCAGTGGAGTGTTTTGGCACTGGCACGATGGAGGTGGTTTTAGAAGAGGAATAACCTGTGCCTGCCTTCTCCCCATATCCCTTGACACGACTAGCCCCTAATCTTATAGAAACTTACAAAATTCTTAAGGGGTTGGACAGGCTAGATGCAGAAAGATTGTTCTCGATGTTGGGGAAGTCCAGAACAAGAGGTCACAGTTTAAGGATAAGGGGGAAGTCTTTTAGGACTGAGATGAGAAAAACATTTTTCACGCAGAGAGTGGTGAATCTGTGGAATTCTCTGCCACAGAAGGTAGTTGAGGCCAGTTCATTGGCTATGTTTAAGAGGGAGTTAGATGTGGCCCTTGTGGCTAAAGGGATCAGGGGATGTGGAGAGGAGGCAGGTACAGGATACTGAGTTGGATGATCAGCCATGATCATATTGAATGGTGGTGCAGGCTCGAAGGGCCGAATGGCCTACTCCTGCACCTATTTTCTATGTTTCTAAACCTATACACTGGAATTTACAAGGATGAGAGGGATTCTTATAGAAACACATAACATTCTTAAGGGTTTAGACAGGCTAGATGCAGGAAAAATGTTCCCCATGTTGTGGGGTGGGGGGGGGGGGGGGTCCAGAACCAGGGGTCACAGTTTAAGAATAAGGGGTAGGCCATTTAGGACTGATTGAGGAAAAACCTTTTCACCCAGAGAGTTGTGGAATTTTCTGCCACAGAAGGCAGTGGAGGTCGATTCACTGGATGTTTTCAAGAAAGAGTTCGATTTAGCTCTAAGGGCTAATGAAATCAAGGGGTATGAGGAAAAAGCAGGAACGGGGTACTAATTTTGGATGATCAGCTGTGATCATATTGAATGGTGATGCTGACTCGAATGGCTGCATGGCCTCCTCCTGCACCTATTGTCTATGTTTATATCCATATATCTGTCCATGTGGGCAATTGTATCCACTTCTATAGCTTCCACTGGCAGCTCTATAGCATCACTCAGACAGCGCTCCCCCCGCTTGCCCTGTCCCCCGCCTGCATAACGGGCTGGTGAAGGAAGCGATGTGTGTGTGTGTGTGTGTGTTCCACTCTGACAGTCGTCGGCAGTCGCCTGAAAAATTGCCTAAGTGGGACAGGCCAATAACTCAGTGGGTGAGGCAGCATTTTTCGAAAGAGGGAACGGGTGACATTTCGGGTCGAGACCCTTCTTCAGTCTGAAGAAGGTGCTCGACTCGAAACGTCGCCCATTCCTTCTCTCCAGAGATGCTGCCTCACCCGCTGAGTTACTCCAGCATTTTGTGTCTACCTTCGATTTAAACCAGCATCTGCAGTTCTTTCTTGCACACCAAAGGACAGCTGCCAGACTGGGGCTGTTGGAAGTAGTGGGTGAAGCAACATACGAGGTAAACCGACTTGACCCCATTTATTTAATATTCAACCAAAAAGAGTCTATTCAACTATTTACAATAATATGTACAATATGCTGTAGAGTGCAGGGAATGTCCACATTCCAACAAGCTAGGGTATTATCTGATTCACCTCTATCCCATTGTGGCCATTGCACTGTGTGTCTGGGACTGTTCTCTATATTTTGCACAATGCATCGACCCCTTTGCTCTATTTGTTGTACCTGAGCTGTACTAGATTGTACAGTATTTATGTGTATAATTAGAGTGATACAGTGTGGAAATGGGTCCTTCAGCCCAACTTGCCCCACACTGACCAACATGCCCCAGCTGCACCAGTCCCACCTGCCTGCATTTGGTCCATATCACTGCAAACTTGTCCTATCCATGTACCTGTCTAACTGTTTATTAGACAGAACTACCTCATCTGGCAGCTTGGAAGGATATATGGATAGGACAGGTTTAGAGAAGCCCATATATTAACTTGATTGAGCGAGACAAGATGGGCCGAAGGGCCTGTTTCCATACAACACTGGACAACTCTGTGGACGCTGAGAGAGAGGTTCCCATGCAAGCTGTCATCTGTCCAATCCCTCCACAGACACACTGCCTGATTGACTGAGATCCTCCAGCACTTCTGCTTAGTAATTTGAGCATGGATGATTTCATCAGCCAAAGATAAATAAATGCAAAGCCAAATTCCTCGAGGCCATGAAACTGGAATTGTTTTTAAACCATAACTCAAGGGTTTGTGGAAATGAGACAGATGGAGACATACAGTCCCTCTCAATGTGGAAATTATCTTATTACCTTCTCATCAAATCTATTATCTTTAGTTATAGCTATAACTTCTTCACAATGTGAATACTTTAAGTTGCATGATGTTTCACTGTGGAATCACTGGAGTACTTTTCCCAGCATGGTAAAACTCTATAAAATTAGTATATAAAATGATGCGAGGCATAGATAGGGTAGACAGTCAGAACATTTCCCCAGGATGGGCTGCAGCAGGAGAGTTTCTGCCCGCCAGCGCATTCAGTGCCTAAGACGCGGGTTCGATCCCGACTACTAGTGCTATCTGTCTGTATGGAGTTTATACCTTCTCCCCGTGACCGCGTGGATCTTCGGTTTCCTCCCACACTCCAAGGGCGTACAGGTTTGTAGGTTAATTGGCTTGGTTTAAATGTATGTGTAGGATAGTGTTAGCGTGCGGGGATCGCTGGTCTGTGCCGACCTGGTGGGCCGAAGGGCCTGTTTCCGTGCTGTATCTCTAAACCAAACTAAAGGCCATAGCTTTAAGTTGTGAGAGGGGCAAAGTTAACAGGAGATGCATGGACGTGGCATCTTGTAATAATAATAATAATAATAATAATATCTTTTATTGTCATTGCACGTCAGTGCAACGAGATTTAGTGTGCAGCTCCACTGATGTACAAGAAAGGTAAATAAATACAATACATAAATAAGCACGCTGAATTGATTGACGTGACCATCTGAGGGAGACTGTCCAAAGGGGGTGAGTGGGGGGGCACTCATTAGGGCCGGTCATTGTGGTTGAAGGGCCTGTTCCTGTTCTATGTTGTATGTAACACTACATAGTGCTTTAAAACCAATGACCATCTCTGGGACGCATGTTCATTGTTGGCGTGTAGAAAGTGCGGAGTCAGCGAATATCCAGCGAGATCCAGGCTGACATTTTGGTGCCACCGTCTACTACGTTGAATCTGCAGCAAAACCGATGGCCAAGTCATCGTCTCTCTCTCTACTTGTGGGATCTTGCTCAGCAGAAGTTGCTGCATTTCCTTCATGAGCAGTGATTATACTTCATGGCTGCAAGGTGCTTTGTGATATCCCCTGTGACATGTCTACGGAACTGGTGCACTACAATGCCGAGATCTGTATTGTGCACGCTGTATAGAAGGGACTGGTTTAAACCCGAAGATAGACACAAAAAGCTGCAGTAACTCAGCGGGACAGGCAGCATCTCTGGAGAGAAGGAATGGGGGACGTTTCGGGTCTGAAGAAGGGTCTCGACCTGAAACGTCGCCCATTCCATTTCTCCAGAGATGCTGCCTGTCCCGCTGAGTTACTCCAGCTTTTTCTCTCTATCTTGTGCACTATCTTCCCCTTTGCTCGAAACCTTTCTCCTCTCACCTTAAACCTATGTCCTCTGGTTCTCGATTCACCTACTCTGGGTACCAGAGCGTGGCAAGTCTTCCTGTGCACTTCGCAAGGAAGAATCTACTAGCATACAATTCACCTCGACACCATTGAGGGCATTGAACTGTCTATGCTGTAGCATATAATATTCTGCACTCTGCATTTTCCCCTTTGCTCAATACAATATGGTTTTATTCGTCACATTGCACATAAAGTGCAAGTGAAATGAATTTGCCAGCAGCGGTACAATGATAAAGAACACACAATACACAATAAAAATGTAACACAAACATCCACCACAGCATTCACCACTGTGGTGGAAGGCACAAAGTTTGGCCAGTCCTCCTCCATTTTCCCCCGTGGTCGGGACCTCAACATAGAAACATAGAAATTAGGTGCAGGAGTAGGCCATTCGGCCCTTCGAGCCTGCACCGCCATTCAATCTGATCATGGCTGATCATCCAACTCAGTATCCCGTACCTGCCTTCTCTCCATACCCTCTGATCCCCTTAGCCACAAGGGCCACATCTAACTCCCTCTTAAATATAGCCAAT
Source organism: Amblyraja radiata (assembly GCF_010909765.2). Lineage (NCBI taxonomy): Eukaryota > Metazoa > Chordata > Chondrichthyes > Rajiformes > Rajidae > Amblyraja > Amblyraja radiata. Next base: position 6,907,349 of record NC_045963.1, on the reverse strand, counting down.
GAACTGGCCTCGACTACCCTCTGTGGCGGAGAGTTCCAGAGATTCACCACTCTCTGTGTGAAAAAAGTTCTTCTCATCTCGGTTTTAAAGGATTTCCCCCTTATCCTTAAGCTGTGACCCCTTGTCCTGGACTTGTGCGGGCGTCCAGATGTGCAAGACAAGGTAAAAAGTCCAGGCAAGTCCTGAATCGGTGCTTCCCCCACCGGAGACCGTGGCTTCAGGCTGGTGTAGGCCGCAGGCTGGTAGTCGGAGATTTAAAGTCCCCGCCACAGGCAGAAGCACTGTCTATTATACTTGAATTTGAACTGATTGTGTCTGTGTATGGGGTATCTGGTCTGTTTAGCTTGCTCTTCACTCTGTCGGTACACTTGACAATAATAAACCTGAACCAAGCTTGCAAAGTTTGGCTAATTGCTTCATGTAACAATCTCCTAACGATGCAACGCACTATAAAACATGTCCGTGATCACAGCTGAAGGTCACGATTTATTCCAGGCCAATCAGCAGAAATAAAGTGTTTAAGAAGGAACTGCAGATGCTGGAAAACCGAAGGTAGACAAAAATGCTGGAGAAACTCAGCGGGTGCAGCAGCATCTATGGAGCGAAGGAAATAGGCAACGTTTCGGCCCGAAACGTTGCCTATTTCCTTCGCTCCATAGATGCTGCTGCACCCGCTGAGTTTCTCCAGCATTTTTGCCTGCCAGCAGAAATAAAGTGTTGCCTTGCTTAGCACAATCATCATGTGCCGAGCTGCTGCCTGAGCCACCGCCAACAGGATGAGGACATCACAGAGGGGGTGGGAACTGGAGAACACGCAGAAGTATACTAAAGGTCACTGGAGCTGGCACAATTAATAAGCCAAAGACTGTTCGTAAATGAACAAGTTGTTCTAAAAACAGAAGTGAAAATCTCAGCCTACATTTAATTCCTGTTGACTTTAAAGCAGATTTGGAATTGTTTTAGAAAACACGGGACTGCAGATACTGGTTTACAAAAAAAGACACAAAGTGCTGGAGTAACTCAGCAGGTCAGACAGCATCTCTGGGGACCACGGATTGGCGACGTTTTGGGTCAGGACCCTCCTTCAGGCAAGTCCCAACCTTGAAACGCCATCTACCCATGTTGGCCAGAGATGCTGCCTGACCTGCTGAGTTATTCTAGCACTTTGTGGCGTTGTTTAGAATCTATTTGTTCCTTTTACTGTTACAAGTGTGGTGTGAAAAGGAAGAAACTAAATAGAAGAATTTTCCGTCTAACATCTTTCCAGATTCTCCCCATTTGCAGCTGTAGGAGTCTTCCCTTCGCTGTCCTTGCTCAGCTGTTCTGCCGCTGAGCCCCTCCTGATCTCAGAGCAGACTTAATCAGCTCAGTGCACACTCTGGTATCACCATTCAGTAACCTGAGCACATGCTAAATTTGGCAGCTCAGATATTCAGTTCAACTGCTCTAATTGATTTACATATGCTGACACATCAGCTCTCTGCAGAGCTGTTCCATCAGACCTGTTCCACTTGGAGTCAAAGAGGAATAATTATATATAGAGTCACAATTTTGATAGCATGCAACACAAAGGCTAATGGGACTGGATGGATTGGAGGATAGCTAATGTTATCCCACTTTTCAAGAAAGGAGCGAGAGAGAAATCGGGGAATTACAGACCAGTTAGCCTGATTTCGATGGTGGGAAAGATGCTGGAGTCAATTATTAAAGAGGTAATAATGGGGCATGTGGATAGCAGTAAAAGGATTAGTCCAAGTCAACATGTATTTATGAAAGGGAAATCATGCTTGACTAATCTGCGGGAATCTTTTGAGGATGTGACAAGTAAAATGGATGAAGGGTGCCAGTGGATGTAGTGTATCTAGACTTTCATAAAGCCTTTGATAAGGTCCCGCACGGGAGACTGGTGACTAAAATGAGAGCACATGATATTGGGGGTAGGGTGTTGACATGGATAGAAAATTGGTTGGCAGACAGGAAGCAAAGAGCAGGTGTGAACAGGTCCTTTTCAGAATGTCAGGCAGTGACGAGTGGAGTGCCGCAAGGCTCGGCGTTGGGGCCGCAACTGTTTACCACATATATTAATGATTTGGAAGAGGGAATTAGGAGCAACACTAGCAAGTTTGCGGATGACACAAAGCTGGGTGGCAGTGTGAACTGTGAAGAGGATGTTAGGATGTTAGAGTTAGGTTAGGTAAGGGGGAGGTGCAGCGAGACCTGGGTGTCCTTGTACACCGGTCACTGAAAGTTGGCGTGCAGGTACAGCAGGCAGTGAAGAAAGCTAATGGAATGTTGGCCTTCATAACAAGAGGATTTCAGTATAGGAGTAAAGAGGTTCTTCTGCAGTTGTCTCGGGCTCTGGTGAGACCACATCTGGAGTATTGTGTACAGTTTTGGTCTCCTAATTTGAGGAAGGACATCCTTGTGATTGAGGCAGTGCAGCGTAGGTTCACATGATTGATCCCTGGGATGGCGGGATTGTCATATGAGGAAAGATTGAAAAGACTAGGCTTGTATTCACTGGAGTTTAGAAGGATGAGGAGAATCTTATAAAAACATATAAAATAATAAAAGGACTGGACAAGCTAGATGCAGGAAAAATGTTCCCAATGTTGGGCGAGTCCAGAACCAGGGGCCACAGTCTTAGAATAAAGGGGAGGTCATTTAAGACTGAGGTGAGAAAAAACCTTTTCACCCAGAGAGTTGTGAATTTATGGAATTCCCTGCCACAGAGGGCAGTGGAGGCCAAATCCCTGGATGGACTTAAGAGAGATTTAGATAGAGCTCTAGGGGCTAGTGGAGTCAAGGGATATGGGGAGAAGGCAGGCACGGGTTATTGATAGGGGACGATCAGCCATGATCACAATTAATGGTGGTGCTGGCTTGAAGGGCCGAATGGCCTCCTCATGCACCTATTTTCTATGTTTCTATGTTAAAGCTTTTCATTGCCCCAGAGGGCATTTGACATATACCAAAACCTAAGCCTAGAGCTCTAAACTACAGGAACAGGCCCTTCAGCCCACCAAGTTGGCTTACTAGGTTAGTCCCATTTGCTGTATTTGGCCCATATCCCTCCAAACATTTGCAAAGACTAACCCCTGCTTCCAATTCCTCCGTCTGTGCCGCATCTGCACCCAAGGTGACGTGTTCCATACCAGGACCATCCGAGATATCCTCATTCTCTCATTCTTTAGGGAACGGGGGTTCCTCTCTCCCATCATGGATTAGGCCCTCACACGGGTCTCCTTGGTACCCCGCAGCTCTGCTCTTGCTCCCCCCCCCCAGTCGCAACAGGGACACAGTCCCCCTAGTCCTTACCTTTCACCCCATCAGCCGTCGTATACAAACACATAATCCTCCAACATTTTCGCCACCTCCAACAGGATCCCACCACGAGTCACATCTTCCCATCTCCATCCCTTTCTGCCTTCCGCAGAGACCATTCCCTCCACAACTCCCTAGTTAACTCATCCCTTCCCACTCAAACCACCCCTTCCCAAGGTACTTTCCCCTGCAACCGCAGGAGATGCAACACCTGTCCCCTTACCTCCTCCCTCGACACTGTCCAGTCCTTTCAGATGAGTCAGAGGTAACTGACTGACTGATGCCCATAAAACCGTCAAGTTGTACGACATGCACGCTGACGTATGCTGTCCTGCGGGTGATGCCCGGTTAGGGTTATGGTCAGGGTTAGGGTTATGGTCAGGGTTAGGGATAGACTTAGGGTTAGGGTTACGGTAGGGCTAGGGTTAGGGTTAGGGTTAGGGACCACAGATGGCCTGTAAAATATTCTTCCTTCAATGCATGGATTTTAAACATTAACAGATTAAAATTAATACAATAAAATCAATTGTGCAAATGAAAAGATGCCTGAGTCGTTCAGTTTTATTTACAGATGCATTGGTCCGCATCCAGATCCAATCACCATCTCTAACCTTTCACAGGGATGGATTCAGCTAGTGTAAAACGCCCCTCTCCCCTCCATCCCCCTCTTCCCCCCATCCGTCCTTCTCTACTCGTCTCCCCCTTCGCCACTCCCCCCCCCCCTTCCCTCACATCCCCTTCTCCCCCTCTCCCTCCCTTCTCCCATTCTCCAGTCCCCCCCCCCCCTCCACTTTCCCCGATGCCCCCCATTTGTGGACCCAGCCTGTGACCAGCGAGCTTCCACACACTATCCCACACAAGGTAGGGACAATTTATGCAAACCTGTGCGCCTCTGGAACGTGGGAGGAAACCCTAACCCTAGCCTAACCTTAACCCTAACTCTAACCCTAGTCCTAACCCTAAACATAACCCTAACCCTAACCCTAACCCTAACCCTATTTCTAGGTTGATAGGCTTGGTATAAGTATAAATTGTCCCTAGCGTGTGTGGGATAGTGTGCGGGAGATCGCTGGTCAGTGCGGACTCGGTGGGCCGAAGGGCCACTGTATCTCTGAACTAAATGTGACACAGGGGCCCCCGGGGTTGGACTCCAACCCCCAATGTTCTGCCTGCTCCTCATGGGAACTAAACTGTGGCCACGAGTTGTCCCAGAGGCAGATCTCTCTTCCAATGGTCCTCTCCAAACCCCCAGAGGCAGCGGGCTTTTCATCTGGGTACAGGCAATGTTGTCAATGTACCAGTGCCACCCACCTGCTCCGGCCACTGAGTCTAAATACCACCACCCATTTTGAAGCAAGGCGACGGGGGGAGAGGTGGAAGGAGGGGGGGGGGGGGAGGGTGGAGGTGGGTGTGATATCCCAATGTCTGCATTTTATTTCCCATAGTCAATGTTACTAAACAGAAGATTGGCCTTTGTGCAGTAACTATTAGTGGATTCTAGCTGGTCACAGACTGGGTCCACAAATGGGGGGTGTCGCGGAAAGGAAATGTGGGGGGGGGGTGGGGTATTTGGAGAATGGGGAGAGGGAGGGAGAGGGGGAGACGGGGCTTTGAGGGGAGGGGGGGGGGGGGGGCGAGTGGAGAATGGGGAAAGCGGGGGCGAAGAGGGGGAAGGGAAGAAGGGGGGGGGAGAGGGTAGGGGAGAAGGGAATGGGGGGAGTGGGGCAGGAGGGATGGAGGCGGGAGGGGGGAAGAGGGGGATGGAGGGGAGAGGGGTGTTCAGTCTACACTGAATCCATCCCTGTGAAAAGTTAGAGAAGGTGATTGGATCCGGAAGCGGACCAATACATCTGTAAATAAAACTGAACGACTCAGACATAATTTGCACAATTGATTTTATTGTATTAATTTCAATATATTAATGTTTAAAATCCGTGCATTGAAGGAATAATATTTTACAGCCCATCTGTGGTCCCTAACCCTAACCCTAAGGACCTGTGTCACCCGCAGGACAGCATACGCCAGCGTGTGACACGATGAGAGGCCCAGATATCGCCCCTGGATTTTGAACATTCCAAAACCCAGGGCGACAGGGAGACACCGAGCGTCACTACATGCGTCACCCCACGTCACGACCTGACCGCGACGCGACAACCTCTTTTCAGGCTGTCCCAAGTGGGACAGGCCCTTTACACCTCCTCCAACCTCATCTACTGTATCCATTGTTCTATATGTGGACTCTTATACATCGGCGAGACCAAAAGCAGATTGCAATTGCTCATTCCGCCTGGACCTACCTGGTCTCCCGGTTGTTAAATACTTTAATTCCCCTTCCCATTCCCACACTGACCTTTATGTCCTGGGCTTCTTCAATTGTCAGAGTGAGGCCCAGCGCAAATTGAAGGAACAACAGCTCATATTTTGCTTGAGCAGCTGACAGCCCAGCGGTATGAATTTGATTTCTCTAACTTCAAGTAACCATTGCATCCTCTCTCTCTCCGTCCTTCCCCCACCCAAGTCGCACCAGCTTCTCATTGTCACCTAGCAGCTAACAGTGGCCTGTTTCCTTTATTATCATAACTTTTTTGCTTATCTTTCATTCATTTGTTCTATATCTCCCTACATCACTGTCTATGTTTGGACACGCTAGAGGCAGGAAACATGTTCCCAATGTTGGGGGAGTCCAGAACCAGGGGCCACAGTTTAAGAATAAGGGGTAAGCCATTTAGAACGTAGACAAGGAAACACTTTTTCTCACAGAGGGTTGTGAGTCTGTGGAATTCTCTGCCTCAGAGGGCGGTTGAGGCCGGTTCTCTGGATACTTTCAAGAGAGAGTTAGATAGGGCTCTTAAAGATAGCGGAGTCAGTGGATAGGGGGGGAGAAGGCAGGAACGGGGTACAGATTGGGGATGATCAGCCATGATCATATTGAATGGCGGTGCTGGCTCGTAGGGCCGAATGGCCTCCTCCTGCACCTATTGTCTATTATTTCTTGTTTCCCTTTCCCCTGACCAGTCTGACGAAGCGTCTCGACCCGAAACATCACCCATTCCTTCTCTGCAGAGATGCTGCCTGTCTCACTGAGTTACTCCAGGATTTTGTGTCTCTCTTCGGTTTAAACCAGCATCTGCTGTTCCTTCCCAAACATTTCCTATATCTGACCAAATACCTTTGAAACGTCGTAATTGTATCCACTTCTTTAGCTTCTCCTGAATTTCCCTGTACTCCACATAATTATTTTTCACATGTTCTATATTAACCTCCGGACTTGAATATCTTAACTTATAAGTTCAACTTCTTGCTTAGCCTATCTCTGCCATATCTTATAATCACACAGTATGGAAACAAGCCCTTTGGCCCGACTCGTCCATGCCGACCTTCTAAGCTAGTCCCATTTGCCAATGTTTGACCCATATCCCTCTTGATCTTGCCTATCTCTGTAATCTCCAGTAGTCCGACAATAGAACATAGAAAAGTATAGTACAGGAACAGGCCCTTCGCCCCACAATGTTTGTGCCGAACATGATGCCGTTAAACTGATCTCATCTGCTCATATATGATCCACATCCCTCTATTCCCTGCACTTCCATGTGCCTATCTAAAAGCCACTTAAACACCACTATCGTATCTGTTTCCATCACCATGCCCAACGGCACGTTCCAGGCACCCTACTCTCTCTGATGTACCCTTGCATTCAGCCCTTCGAGCCAACACCGCCATTCAATGTGATCATGGCTGATCATCCCCAATCAGCACCCCGTTCCTGCCTTCTCCCCATATCCCAAGACTCCGCTATTTTTAAGAGCCCTATCTAGCTCTCTCTTGAAAGCATCCAGAGAACCTGCCTCCACCGCTCTCTGAGGCAGAGAATTCCACAGACTCACCACTCTCTGTGAGAAAAAGTGTTTCCTCGTCTCCGTTCTAAATGGCTTACCCCTTATTCTTAAACTGTGGCCCCTGGTTCTGGACTCCCCCAACATCAGGAACATGTTTCCTGCCTCTAGCGTGTCCAAGCCCTTAACAATCTTATTTGTTTCAATGTGATACCCTCTCATCCTTCTAAACTCCAGAGTGTACAAGCCCAGCTGCTCCATTCTCTCAGCATATGACTGTCCTGCCATCCCGGGAATTAACCTTGTAAACCTACGCTGCACTCCCTCAATAGCAAGAATGTCCTTCCTCAAATTAGGGGACCAAAACTGCACACAATACTCCAGGTGTGGTCTCACTAGGGCTCTGTACAACTGCAGAAGGACCTCTTTGCTCCTATATTCGATTCCTCTTGCTATAAAGGCCAACATGCCATTCGCTTTCTTCACTGCCTGCTGTACCTGCATGCTTACTTTCATAGACTGATGTACAAGGACCCCCAGATCCCATTGTACTTCCCCTTTTCCTAACTGGGTCAGGCAGCATCTGTGGAGAACATGGATAGGTGACGTTTCACACAGTGCTGGAGTAACTCAGTGGGTCAGGCAGCATCTGTGGAGAACATGGATAGGTGACGTTTCACAGAGTGCTGGAGTAACTCAGCGAGTCAGGCAGCATCTGTGGAGAACATGGATAGGTGACGTTTCACAGAGTGCTGGAGTAACTCTGCGGGTCAGGCAGCATCTGTGGAGAACATGGATAGGTGACGTTTCACAGAGTGCTGGAGTAACTCAGCGGGTCAGGCAGCATCTGTGGAGAATATGGATGAGTGCAATTTTGGGTTAGGAACCTTCCTCAAATTCACCTTCCTCTCCTCTTTAGGACCTTCTTTCTAATATATTTCTTTGAGTAAGCTTTAGCTCATCATTCCTCATAACACCATTGGTTTGGTGCCAGATTTTGTTTGGTCATTAGTTTATTTTTAATGTTTGTGATTAAGATGCTGCCTCTGATGGTCTAATGCTAACATGCATTTATTCTCAGTGAACTGTTTAGATCGTCATGCTATCCAGTCCCCCAACAAGGTGGCTCTAATCTGGGAGAGGGATGAGCCAGGCACTGAAGTAAGGATCACATACAGGTATGACCTAGAGTGCTTTCATAAGAGCTTAGTTCCTCTCTCAGCTAAGAATCCTACATCTGGTTCAAAAAACCTGGTTTAGTTCAGAAATACAGTGCGGAAACAGGCGGAGTCAAGTCAAGTCAAGTTTATTTGTCACATACGCATACAAGATGTACAGTGAAATGAAAGTGGCAATGCCTGCGGGATTGTGCAAAACAACACAACAACAGAACAGAACGAGTATTTACATTAAAAATAAGACACAACAGTGTTTACGCCCTGGTGAGATCAGAGTTTACAGTCCTGATGGCCTGTGGGAAGAAACTCCGTCTCATCCCCTCTGTTTTCACAGCATGACAGCGGAGGCGTTTGCCTAACTGCAGCAGCTGGAACAGTCCGTTGCTGGGGTGGTAGAGGTCCTTCATGATCTTGCTGGCTCTGGATCTGCACCTCATGGTGTATAGGTCCTGCAGGATGGGAGGGGGGGAGTGTAGTTCCCATGGTGCGTTCGGCTGAACGCACTACTCTCTGCAGAGCCTTCCTGTCCTGGGCAGAGCTGTTCCCAAACCAGATTGTGATGTTGCCGGACAAGGTGCTTTCTACAGCCCCAGAGTAGAAGCACTGAAGGATCCTCAGAGAGACTCTGAATTTCCTCAGCTGCCTGAGGTGGTAAAGGCGCTGCCTTGCCTTACTAACCAGTGCAGCAGTGTGTCAGATCCTCTGTGATGTGGACTCCCAGGTATTTAAGCAGCTCACCCTATCCACAGTAGCCCCATTTATCTCCAGTGGCGTGTACATCCTCGGATGTTGTGCCTTCTAAAGTTCACAATCAGCTCCTTAGTTTTACTGACATTCAAGAGGAGGCTGTTGTCCTGACACCAGAGTGCCAGATCAGCCACCACCTCCCGGTAGGCCTTCTCATCGAGATCAGGCCCACCACCACAGTGTCATCAGCAAACTTGATGATGGAGTTGGAGCCACACAGTCATGTGTGTACAGGGAGTACAGTTGGGGGCTGAGGACGCAACCCTGGGGGGGGTCCTGTGCTCAGGGTGAGGGTGTTGGATGTATGTCTTCCCATCTTGACCACCTGGGGCCTGGCGGTGAGAGATTCCAGGACCCAGGCACACAGGGGGGTGTTCAGTCCCAGTTCCAGCAGCTTCTCAGCAAGTCTGGTGGGGACTATGGGGTCCATGCCGACCAGTGATCCCCGCACATTAACACTATCCTACACACACTGGGGACAATTTGCACATACACCAAGCCAATTGACCTACATACCAGTACGATTTTGGAGTGTGGGAGGAAACTGAAGATCTCAGAGAAATCCCACACGGTCACGGGGAGAAGGTACAAACTCCGTACAGACAGCACTCGTAGTCGGGATCGAACCCGGGTCTCCGGCGCTACAAGCGCTATATGGCAGCAACTCCACTGTTACACCACCGTGCTGCCCGGTGAAAATTTTGAAAACAAATTCGTAGTCATAGCCCTTTGGCCCACTGAGTCCATGCTGGCTATCGTAAGCACCCATTTACACTGATCACAACACGTAGTGGACCCAGTCCATCACACGCACTGACCTTCTTCCCAGCAACCATCAGGCTCTTGAACACAACACAACACTAAACTGTGAGCTATGAACGGTCTTGGTCGTGCTGAAGTCTTTGGGCTTTTTGCAATAATATGGGGGTTTGGAATTTATTGACTTTGTGTTTTGTTTATTATGTTATCCATGAGTACTCTGTTTGCAGGTCTGTTAAGCTGCAGCAAGAAATAATTTAATTGCCCCAATTTTAGTAAATACTAGGCCAAGTGCAGACCCGTTGGGTCTGCTTCCCCAACGCACGATTCCACCACTCACCCGTTCCCCCAACGCAATATTGTACCACTCACGCATGGCCCCCAACTGCGCAGGCACGGCTCATTCCTCCTCATCCCCAGCACTCCCTCCCCCTCCTTTTCACCCTACCTCTTCAATCCCTAGAGAGGGAGGGGGTAGAGAGGGAGAGGGAGGGGAGGGGAGGAGAGAGGGAGGGGGACAGAGAGGGTGGGGGGGGTAGAGAGGGAGGGGGAGGGGGAAGGGGGTAGAGAGGGAGAGGGAGGGGGGTAGAGACAGAGAGGGAGGGGGGTAGAGAGGGAGGGGGAGGGGAGGGGGCGAGAGAGGGAGGGGGCAGAGAGGGTGGGAGTGAGGGTAGATAGGGAGGGCGTAGAGAGGGGGAGGGAAGGTGGAGAGGGAGGCGGTGAGAGAGGGATTGTAGACATGGCAACTACCCTCCCTTCCCCCCTCCTCTCCCTCAATCCCCCTACTCTTCCACCTCACCTCCCCAGGATCTTTTCCCTCCCCACCCCATCTCCCTCCACTTCATTTCCCTCATCCACCCCTCACTCCCATTCCCTATCCGTGTCGTACAGCAGTGCCAGGGCCTGGAACTCGGCCTAGTTCTCGAATTCGGCCTGGCCCTGGCTGTAGGCTCGTGATCCTACCTGGTCCCATCTCATTCTGCCCATTTTCCCATCAACTCACACTCTTTCCCTCACTACAGATTCTGGCACTCCCTTGTATACTGGGGGCAATGAACAGCGACCAGTTATCTATCAAATCCTTTGTACATCTCTGCAATGTGTGGGGGAACCGAAGGCCTCAGACTAAACCCCCTCCCAGTCATAGTGAGATTGTGTACTCCAAGCACGCAGCATGCAGCAGCGCAGGTCAGGATTGAACCAGAGCTGCTGCAGCTGCGGTAGCGGCTCTATTAACTGCACCACTCTGCATCAATCTGAACCTTCTGGATTATTACTGCATTGAACCATGCTGGCTGCAATTTGCAGTTCCAAATGGGATTCAAGGACTTAAACTTCAGCAGGTCTTGGACTTGGAAGGTTGAGGGGGATTCAATATGTTGAGGAATACTCTATCAAAGTTCGCACAGGCATATGGTAGTGAGCACACTGAGCAGCTACATCACGGACTAGTCTGGTAACACAAACGCCCAGGAACCAGAGACTGCAGAGAGTGGTGGTCCATCATGTACTGACCTCACCACCATCGAAGGGATCTACAGGAGGCGCTGCCTCAAAAAGGCAGCCAGCATCATCAGAGACCCACACCACCCTGGCCACTCTCTCATCTCGCTGCTACATAGAAACATAGAAACATAGAAACATAGAAAATAGGTGCAGGAGTAGGTCATTCGGCCCTTCGAGCCTGCACCGCCATTCAATGTGATCATGGCTGATCATCCAACTCAGTATCCTGTACCTGCCTTCTCTCCATACCTCCTGATCCCTTTAGCCACAAGGGCCACATCTAACTCCCTCTTAAATATAGCCATTGAACTGGCCTCAACTACCTTCTGTGGCAGAGAATTCCACAGATTCACCACTCTCTGTGTGAAAAATGTTTTCCTCATCTCGGTCCTAAAAGATTTCCCCCTTATCCTTAAACTGTGACCCCTTGTTCGGGACTTCCCCAACATCGGGAACAATCTTCCTGCATCTAGCCTGCCCAACCCCTTAAGAATTTTGTAAGTTTCTATAAGATCCCCCCTCAATCTTCTAAATTCTAGCGAGTACAAACCGAGACTATCCAGTCTTTCTTCATATGAAAGTCCTGACATCCCAGGCATCAGTCTGGTGAACCTTCTCTGTACTCCCTCTATGGCAAGAATGTCTTTCCTCAGATTAGGAGACCAAAACTGTACGCAATACTCCAGGTGTGGTCTCACCAAGACCCTGTACAACTGCAGTAGAACCTCCCTGCTCCTATACTGAAATCCTTTTGCTATGAATGCTAACATACCATTCGCTTTCTTCACTGCCTGCTGCACCTGCATGCCTACTTTTAATGACTGGTGTACCATGACACCCAGGTCTCGTTGCATCTCCCCCCTTTCCTAATTGGCCACCATACAGATAAAAGTTTACTTTCCTGTTTTTGTCACCATCGGGAAGAAGGTACAAGAGCCTGAAAACCCTGACCTCCAGGTTCTTCCCAGCAACCATCAGGCTCTTGAACACTGCACAACACTGAGCTCAGCAACTGTGATCTGCTATAGTCTTTGTGTTGGTTACAATACAGACTTCGCTTTTGTGCTATAATGGACCTGTTCCCTATTATTGCTGATTATTAATTTAGTGTATTATTGGTGATTGTATATTCATTTATGTGTTTGACATTATTGGGGCCATGAAGCTGCAGCAAGTAAGAATTTCATTCTTGTGTTGCCGGTACATTTGACAATCAAACACTCAACCTTGTGCCGGATGAAACCGGAGCAGCCGGAGAAAACTCATGTGGTGATAGGGAGAATGTACAAACTCCATACACACACCAGCCGAGGTCAGGTTCGAACCCAGGTATCTGGTACGGTGAGGCAGCAGGTGTACCAACTGCTCCACTGTGTCACCCCGACCCTGGGAAATTCACTCCTACCTATTCTAATCAAATTGGACCAGGACTGCTGTTTAATCCACACCATTTGAACTGCCACCAAGTCCAACCATGGCAGCACCTCCAGCACCACCCTCCCTTATTTTTCTTTTCATTTACCTTTTTAAAATGTTATAGCAAAGATAAATGTAATCAATTATTGTAATAATATATATAATACAAAACAATACCAAACAAAGCCCTCTCCATATTGGATTTGATTTGATTGGAGAAAGGCTAACTAAATGCGAAAGGATTTAAAAGGAGTGAATTGGGACATTTTGTTTTATGGGAAGGATGTGGAGGAGAAATGGAGGACATTTAAAGATGAAATTTTAAGAGTACAGAATCTTTATGTCCCTGTTCGGTTGAAAGGAAATAGTAAAAATTGGAAAGAGCCATGGTTTTCAAGGGAAATTGGACACTTGGTTCGGAAAAACTGAGAGATCTACAATAATTATAGGCAGCATGGAGTAAATGAAGTGCTTGAGGAGTATAAAGAATGTAAAAAGAATCTTAAGAAAGAAATTAGAAAAGCTAAAAGAAGATATGAGGTTGCTTTGGCAAGTAAGGTGAAAGTAAATCCAAAGGGTTTCTACAGCTATATTAATAGCAAAAGGATAACGAGGGATAAAATTGGTCCATTAGAGAGTCAGAGTGGACAGCTATCTGCAGAGGCAAAAGAGATGGGGGAGATATTGAACAATTTATTTTCTTCGGTATTCACCAAGGAGAAGGATATTGAATTATGTGAGGTAAGGGAAACAAGTAGAGTAGCTATGGAAACTATGAGATTCAAAGAAGAGGAAGTACTGACACAATTTTGAAATATATAAAAGTGGATAAGTCTCCAGGTCCTGACAGGATATTCTCTAGGACATTGAGGGAAGTTAGTGTAGAAATAGCAGGGGCTATGACAGAAATATTTCAATTGTCATTAGAAACGGGATTAGTGCCGGAGGATTGGCGTATTGCACATGTTGTTCCATTGTTTAAAAAGGGGTCTAAGAGTAAACCTAGCAATTATGGACCTGTAAGTTTGACGTCAGTGGTGGGCAAATTAATGGAAAGGATACTTAGAGATAATATATATAAGCTTCTGGATAAACAGGGTCTGATTAGGAACAGTCAACATGGATTTGTGCCTGGAAGGTCATGTTTGACTAATCTTCTTGAATTTTTTGAAGAGGTTACTCGGGAAATTGATGAGGGTAAAGCAGTGGATGTTGTCTGTATGGACTTCAGTAAGGCCTTTGACAAGGTTCTTCATGGAAGGTTGGTTAAGAAGGTTCAATTGTTGGGTATTAATGGTGGAGTAGCAAGATGGATTGAATGGGAGATGCCAGAGAGTAATGGTGGATGGCTGTTTGTCAGATTGGAGGCCGGTGACTAGTGGGGTACCACAGGGACCTGTGTTGGGTCCACTGTTGTTTGTCATGTACATCAATGATCTGGATGATGGTGTGGTAAATTGGATTAGTAAGTATGCAGATGATACTAAGATAGGTGGTGTTGTGGATAATGAAGTAGATTTTCAAAGTCTACAGAGAGATTTAGGCCATTTGGAATAGTGGGCTGAAAGATGGCAGATGGAGTTTAATGCTGATAAGTGTGAGGTGCTACATCTTGGCAGGACAAATCAAAATAGGACGTACATGGTAAATGGTAGTGAGTTGAGGAATGCAGTTGAACAGAGGGATCTAGGAATAACTGTGCACAGTTCCCTGAAGGTGGAATCTCATGTAGATAGAGTGGTAAAGAAAGCTTTTGGTGTGCTGGCCTTTATAAATCAGAGCATTGAGTATAGAAGTTGGGATATAATGTTAAAATTGTACAAGGCATTGGTGAGGCCAATTCTGGAGTATGGTGTACAATTTTGGTCGCCTAATTATAGGAAGGATGTCAACAAAATAGAGAGAGTACAGAGGAGATTTACTAGAATGTTGCCTGGGTTTCAGCACCTAAGTTACAGAGAAAGGTTGAACAAGTTAGGTCTTTATTCTTTGGAGCGCAGAAGGTTAAGGGGGGACTTGATAGAGGTCTTTAAAATTATGAGAGGGATAGACAGAGTTGACGTGGATAAGCTTTTCCCATTGAGAGTAGGGAAGATTCAAACAAGAGGACATGATTTGAGAATTAAGGGACAGAAGTTTAGGGGTAACATGAGGGGGAACTTCTTTACTCAGAGAGTGGTAGCTGTGTGGAATGAACTTGCAGTGAAGGTGGTGCAGGCAGGTTCGATTTTATCATTTAAAAATAAATTGGATAGGTATATAGACGGGAAAGGAATGGAGGGTTATGGTCTGAGTGCAGGTAGATGGGACTAGGTGAGAGTAAGTGTTCGGCATGGACTAGAATGGCCGAGATGGCCTGTTTCCGTGCTGTAATTGTTATATGGTTATATAATACAAAATCACACTAGTTTCTGAACAATTATTTTTCAATCTTACACTCTTAAACGACTATATTACAATCCTTCTCAAGGATGACTTCCACCCCCCGCGGTGCCCAGCGGTCCCTGAAATCCCCCAGGGTGCCCGTGGACAGCGCGTAGTCCCTCTGAAGTACCACCCGGGCGCGGACGTAACCCTGTAAAGGGACAGGCCACCGGTTCGGGCAGAGCCCTCTTCCACCTGGCCCCGTGACTTCACCACCACCCTTTGTGATTAGTCCATGGTTGTGTGTTACAGGGAGCTTTTGGAGACCACGTGCCGTCTGGCTAATACCTTGAAGCGCTACGGTGTACAGAGAGGAGACAGAGTTGCGGTCTACCTGCCAGTGTCTCCACTGGCCATAGTAACAATGCTGGCGTGCGCTAGGATCGGTGCCGTACACATGGTGGTCTTTGCGGGCTTCAGCGCACAAGCTCTGGCTGGAAGGATCCAAGATGGTACGTGATCTTTCACTCTTTTCATTGCTTATTGGTCTAATTAGTTGTCTGTTCGAGCGTTATGTATCCAGTTAGGTTCAGGTTTATTATTGTCAATTGTACTGAGGTACAGTGAAAAGCTTTGGTTCTTGCTATCCAAACAGATTAGATTCACCATACATACATACATACATACATACATACATACATACATACATACATACATACATACATACATACATACATACATACATACATACATACATACATACATACATACATACATACATACAATCAAGCCCGACTCAAGTACAGCAGATAGAGCAAAGGGGAAGAAAATAGTTCTCAGCATTTGTAGCACATCAGTTCCAGAGACAAAGTCCAATGTCCGCAATGGGGTAGAGGTGAATCAGACAGGACCCTAGCTAATGGTAGGACCGTTCAGAAGCCTGATCACAGAGGGGAAGAAGTGGTCAGTTGACTACTCAAACGTTAGGTGTCCACTATTATTGGCTTGGTTTATTTATTGTCATTTGTACAAAAGGGCAGTGAAAAGTTTGTTCTGCATGCTCTCCAGTCAAATGTTTATAGATACAAAGTACTGGAGTAATCAATGGGAATGACTCCAATGACATGGATGGGCAACGTTTTGTGTCGTGACCCATCTTCAGAAGAAGGTAGAGAGACCGATACACTCTCTGTAGCTGATTGAACCTAAAAAGCTGACATCTATCTATCCACTTAACATAATCCATGTGCCCCATTCTAGTTGTCAATTAATACATAATGGAATATATGCTATTGTGTGTGGCATAAATAGAGGGAATATGAATTAGGGGTTACTTATGTACTTTAGTCATTGTGAATTAGAGATTGATTTTGGATTGCTAAATCCTTAGTTTTATTATAGAAACATAGAAAATAGGTGCAGGAGTAGGCCATTCGGCCCTTCAAGCCTGCACCGCCATTCAATATGATCATGGCTGATCATTCAACTCAGTATCCTGTACCTGCCTTCTCTCCATCCCTTTAGCCACAAGGGCCACATCTAACTCCCTCTTAAATATAGCCAATGAACTGGCCTCAACTACCTTCTGTGGCAGAGAGTTCCAGAGATTCACCACTCTCTGTGTGAAAAATGTTTTTCTCATCTCGGTCCTAAAGGATTTCCCCTTTACCCTTAAACAGTGACCCCTTGTCCTA
The DNA here is from genome assembly GCF_010909765.2 of Amblyraja radiata. Classification (NCBI taxonomy): domain Eukaryota; kingdom Metazoa; phylum Chordata; class Chondrichthyes; order Rajiformes; family Rajidae; genus Amblyraja; species Amblyraja radiata. The sequence goes on along the minus strand of NC_045963.1, from coordinate 6,890,528 downwards.
GACTTCCCCAACATCGGGAACAATCTTCCTGCATCTAGCCTGTCCAACCCCTTAAGAATTTTGTACGTTTCTATAATATGGGAGAGTATACAATGGACAATTTTCCAAGTGTTGCCCAGAGTCTGCTTTCCCTGTCAGGGCAACAAATTCTATTTAGAAAATAATTAATTCAAGTTTATGTGTAAATAAGCCAACAATCAGTAATACTTTCACATTTTCTTCTGTGAAGGCGAAGGTGGGTTGAAACATGTTCCTCAATATCCACATGGATATTGCCGTGCTCGGCACCACTGACCTTTCTTGGCATCTCATATCGAAGTCGTAAGGGGGCAAGCTGCATCAAGTCCCAAGGTTTTTAAATAATTAATTGAACTTTTTAGTTTGTTCATTATTGCTATCTATGAGTGTTCAAGTAGGAACTGCAGATGCTGGAAAATCGAAGGTAGACAAAATGGCAGGAGGAACTCTGCGGGTACGGCAGCATCTATGGAGCGAAGGAAATAGGCAACATTTTCCGGGCCGAAACCTTCCTTCAGAAGGGTTTGGCTACCTTATGATATTTATAAGAATTGTTCTTAGGCAAATGAACTATTTTATCAACATCTATAGAGCGGTCCCAAGTTACTATCTACGTCATTGGAGACTCTTGGACAATCTTTAATTGGATTTAGCTAGATTTTATCTTGCACTAAACGTTATCCCCTTCATCACGTATCTGTACACTGAGAATGGTTCAATTCTAATTATGTATCATATTTTCACTGACTGGTTAGCACACAACAAAAAGCTTTTCACTGTATCTTGGTTCACGTGACAATAAATAGGCTAAACTAAACTAAACAATGTTTACAGATCTGTTTTGCTACAGCAGGTAAAAGTGTCATTGTTCTGTTTTTGGTACATATGACAATTAATCATCCTCGATTATCTTGACTCTTGAATTAACCAATCAATCAATCAACCTTTATTGTCATCTTGCAAGCAACAGTTGTACAGTGCAAAATGAGAAGACGTTTCCCAGGGAATAGCGGAGCATCGCACATGAAATTTAAAACATTTCACACATAATAACACTAAAAACAATCCAGTCCCTGATGGAACAGAATAAATAGTTAAAAGCAGGTAAAACACAACGTTAAAATACAATAAACCAATCATAAAAATGTCCGGGGCAGCTGATTTGAGTGGCCAGTGCCAGTTATTAAAGTGTCCGTGCCAAGCCGCAGAATCAGGTGACTGTGAGTACAGAGTGACTGTTTAGCAGCCTCACAGCCTGTGGTAGGAAGCTGTTTAGCAGTCTTGTAGTCCGGGCTTTGATGCTTCGATATCTCTTGCCTGATGGCAGGAGATCCAGGTGTATGTGGAGGGGGTGCAGTTTGTCCTTAGCAATTCTCTGAGCTTTTTTCAGACAGCGGCTCTGGAACAGTTCTTGTACCGAGGGTAGGGAGACGCCAATGATCCTCTCTGCTCCCCTCACTACCCTCTGCAGAGCCTTCCTGTCCGAGCAGTTACAGGTGGAGTACCACGTGTTTATGCAGTACGTGGGTACAGACTCCAACGTACCCCTGTAGAAAGTCCTGAGGATGATGGTGGGGAGTGAGGCCTGTTTTAGTTTCCTCAGGAAGTGCAGTCGCTGATGGGCCCGTTTGACGGTCCCAGTGGTGTTCCTGGACCAGGTGAGGCTGTCTGTAATTTGCACACCGAGGAACTTTATGCTCTCCACTCTCTCCACTGCAGTGCCACTGATGTTGAGGGGTGTATGCTTTGGCTGCGACCTCCTGAAGTCGACAACCATCTCCTTCGTTTTGTCGACATTTAATTCTAGATTATTTTTGCCGCACCAGTCCACTAGTTGTTTTACTTCCTCCCTGTACATTGATTCGTCGTCTCCGCTGATGAGTCCCACCACTGTTGTGTCATCCGCGAATTTTATGATCTTATTGTCCCTGAATCTGGCAGCACAGTCATGTGTGAGCAATGTGAACAACAGCGGGCAGAGCAGACAGCCTTGAGGGGAGCCGGTGCTCAGCGTGATCGAGCCTGAAGTGTTCTTGCCAACACGGGCTGACTGCGGTCTCTCTGTCAGAAAGTCCAAGATCCAGTGACACAGGGTGGTGTTGAGGCCCAGCAGGGTTAGTTTCTCCACAAGTGTCTGTGGGATGATGGTATTAAACGCTGCGCTGAAGTCAATGTACAGGATTCTGGCATATGTGTTTTTGTTTTCCAGATGCGTGAGTACTGTGTGCAGCGTGGTAGAGATGGCATCCTCTGTAGAACGGTTGGGGCGATAGGCAAACTGGAGGGGGTCTAACGATGAGGGGAGGCTGGTAGCAATGTGGGGTTTCACCAGGCGTTCAAAACACTTCATTATTATTGGGGTCAGGGCGACAGGGCGGTAGTCATTTAGGCAGGCAACCACTGGTTTCTTCGCTATGGGGATTATCGTGGAAGTTTTGAGGCATGTGGGGACAATGGCTTGACTAAGGGAGATGTTAAAGATGTCTGTTAGCACATCTGCTAACTCCTCAGCACATTCCTTGAGCACACGTCCTGGGATGTTGTCGGGTCCGACTGCTTTCCACGGGTTGACCTTAGACAGGATTCTCCGTGTGTCCATTGAGTCTATGGTCAGGACTGGCTGGTCGGTTTGTAAGCAGGGGCTGGCTCTCCCCTTGGGTGTGGTGTTTGCTGCATCAAAACGTGCAAAGAAGTTGTTCAGTTCATCTGGGAGAGAAGTGTCGGTGTCAGTTACCTGCTGCCTTGCCTTGTACCCCGTCAGTGTTTGGATTCCCTTCCACATCCGCCTGGTGTAAGAGCATTTATTTGTCCTACGTACTGGCAACAGAACAATTACATTATTATTTGCTGAATTAGCTGAACAGGTCCGTAACTGCAATAAATATATGATAATCAATAATATAATAAATTAATAAAGAGTAATACCAGGTAATAAGACGATAATAGCACAAAGAGTCGCTCATGCAACAAAAACAAAGTCAGTAGAAGATGATAGTTGCCAAGGTAGTGGATAGTGTTATGCAGAGGTTGCTATGAACCTGGAGAACCCTTCTTTCCAATGTTAGCAGTGAGGCAAGAGTGTGGCCCCTTTTTGAGGCAGCACCAATAGATCTTTTCTATTGTGTAGAGGTCAGTGCCTGTGATGGAGCGGGCATTGTCTATCACTCCCTGTAATCACCTTCATTCCTGGGCATTCGAGTTGCCGAACCAGACCATGATGCAACCAGTCCATGAGCTATCGAAGTTCACCCAGTGTCACCGATAGAAGTTTGATAGAGTATTTGGCAACACACCAAATCTCCTCTAACTTCTCTGGAACCAGATTGCACTGGCATTCATCAATGTGAAAGGTGATCCCTTTCCATATCTGCAGTTTGCCTGTCAAATGTAAATAAAGCCATGTCTCCCACATCATAGTGAACTAATGCTTGAAACCAGATGTATAAATGTCATCTGTTCTCCTGTGCTCACAAAATGGAGTACGTTTTGAGTACGGTCAAGAAACTAGAGTTGCTGGTTACAAAAAGAGACAAAGAGTGCTAGGGTAACTCAGCGGGTCAGGCAGAATCTCTGAAGGACATGGATCGGTGACGTTTCGGGTTGGGACTCTTCTTCAGACTGATTGCAGTAGAAGGAAGGAAGTTGGAAGAGAGGTGGGTGTTAGGACAAAGCCTGGCTCGTGATATTTGGATACAGGTGAGAGGGGTTTCATTGTCAGATTTTTGGACAAAGACCAGCGATGAAAAGACAAAAGGTGGTGAGATAAGTAGCGAAGGTGCGTCAAATGTGAAGCAATGTGAAGAAAGGAATATGTGGAATGGGATGGGGACAATGGAAAAGAATGAAATGGGTGCGCACCCAGGTGGGACACAGGGAAGAGAAAGCAAAAAAGGTGGGGGGTTAGTTAGTTACCGAAATTGGAGAATTCAAACGTTGAGTTGTAAGATACATAGAAACATAGAAAATAGGTGCAGGAGGAGGCCATTCGGCCCTTCGAGCCAGCACCGCCATTCATTGTGATCAAGGCTAATCGTCCCCAATCAATAAACCGTGCCTGCCTTCTCCCCATATCCCTCGACTCCACTAGCCCCTAGAGCTCTATCTAACTCTCTCATAAATCCATCCAGTGACTTGGCCTCCACTGCCCTCTGTGGCAGGGAATTCCATAAATTCACAACTCTCTGGGTGAAAAAGTTTTTTCTCACCTCAGTCTTAAATGACCTCCCCTTTATTCTAAGACTGTGGCCCCTGGTTCTGGACTCGCCCAACATTGGGAACATTTTTCCTGCATCTAGCTTGTCCAGTCCTTTTATAATTTTATATGTTTCTATAAGATACCCCCTCATCCTTCTAAACTCCAGTGAATACAAGCCTAGTCATTTCAATCTTTCCTCATATGACAGTCCCGCCATCCCAGGGATCAATCTCGTGAACCTACGCTGCACTGCCTCAATCACAAGGATGTCCTTCCGCAAATTAGGAGACCAAAACTGGACACAATTCCCAAGAAGAATATGGAGTGTTGTTCCTTCAGTTTGCATGTGACCTCACTCTGGCAATGGAAGGGATACTTCAGCTGCTAATATAAACCCCTCACTGACAACTGTGAGGGGTCTCATGCTTGGTTACGGTAGCTGCCCAAACACTTGAGAACTGTGCCAAGGCCAAGATTGAAGACACAAGGAACTGCAGGTGCTGGAATATTGAGCAAGACACAAAGTGCTGGAGTGACTCAGAGAGTCGGTTTGCATCTGTGGAGTGAATTGACAGACATTTTCCTCGCCCCCATTTCCGAAATATTTGTGTGTCGATTCCCATCACAGATGTTGCCTGACCCGCTGAGTTACTCCAGCTTTTTGTGTCTATCTACAGTTCCTTGTGTCTCCAAAGCCTTCAGCGGGTAAGTGGAGGAAATGGGGAAACGATACAGTATTTTGGGTCAGGATCCTTCTTCAGACTGAAGAAGAATCTTGACCTGAAACAACGTCTGTCAATTCCCTCCACAGATGCTGCCTGACCCACTGAGTTCCACCACTTTATGCTTTAGTCCTGGTATCAGGTGAGCTAATCTGAGGAAAGACATTCTTGCCATAGAGGGAGTACAGAGAAGGTTCACCAGACAGATTCCTGGGATGGCAGGACTTTCATATGAAGAAAGACTGGATAGACTCGGCTTGTACTCGCTAGAATTTAGAAGATTGAGGGGGATCTTATAGAAACTTACAAAATTCTTAAGGGGTTGGACAGGCTAGATGCAGGGAGATTGTTCCCGATGTTGGGGAAGTCCAGAACAAGGGGTCACAGTTTAAGGATAAGGGGGAAGTCTTTTAGGACCGAGATGAGAATTTTTTTTCCACACAGAGAGTGGTGAATCTCTGGAATTCTCTGCCACAGAAGGTAGTTGAGGCCAGTTCATTGGCTATATTTAAGAGGGAGTTAGATGTGGCCCTTGTGGCTAAAGGGATGAGGGGGTATGGAGAGAAGGCAGGTACACGATACTGAGTTGGATGATCAGCCATGATCATATTGAATGGCTCGAAGGGCCGAATGGCCGACTCCTGCAACTATTTTCTATGATTCTATGAGCTTCACTCAGTTTCAAGATTTGTTGCAAAGCTTCTGAAACAATCTCGGTTTGCATCTATCTGTTTGCTCGCTGTGGTTTCCTATTCCATTAATATCAACCCACTCTTTTTTTTTTCAATGCATTAGCCCAATGCAAGGTGGTTATCACCTGTAACCAAGGAGTCCGTGGTGGACGTGCAATCGAACTGAAGAGGACGGTGGATGAGGCAGTGAAAGAATGCCCCACGGTGAAACATGTTTTTGTTGGGCAACGAACAGACAAGGAGGTTCCCATGGGAGAGCTCGACATCCCACTTGAGGAAGTAAGTTAAAACCTCTACCTTGGGCAGCATTTAAATCATCGTGTTAAACCTGCCGTGATTAGAAATTGCTATTTTGTAAAGGTTTATTACTTCATGTTACATGAAATAGCCATATTGTTCGGGCAGTGCTATAGATATCGATGGTAGACAGGTATAAAACACTACAACCTCAAATAAGCTTTGAACTACAATAGACTATTATTATTATTATTGCACTATTATTGTTTGTTGTTTGTGTGTACGCATGTGTGTGTGTGTGTATATATATATGATCTACAGCTAGCCTTTGCTGTGGGGTTCCACAAGGCTCCATCCTAGGCCCCATTCTCTTCTCCCTGTATATGCCCCCCTTAGGCCAAGTCATTCAAAGGCACGGCATTTCCTTCCGCTTCTATGCAGACAATACACAACTCTATCTCCTCCTGAAACCCAATAACCGATCAAATCTACTCAGCCTTATCCACTGCCTTGAGGATATAAAGTGTTGGATGACTTTATATCCTCTGAGGTCATCCTTCTCGGCCCCTCGGACTCAATCAAAACAATAGCAGGCAGCCTTACCCCGCTACTCAAACCTCACGTCAAAAACCTTGACGTGATATTTGACTCCGCCTTGAAATTTGACAAACAAGTCAATGCCGTGGTAAAAGCTAACTTCTTTCAGCTTCGGACGATAGCTAAAATAAAACAATTCCTCCAATTTGATGACCTCGAAAAGATCATCCACACATTCATCTCCTCCCGCCTAGATTACTGCAACTCCCTTTACACTGGCATCAGCCAATCTTCCCTGTCCCTCCCTGCAACTGGTCCAAAACGCTGCAGCGAGACTCCTGACGGGCACCCGAATAAAGGGACCACATCACCCCGATCCTGGCCTCTCTCCACTGGCTCCCTGTGCGGTTCCGTTTACATTTCAAGCTCCTTCTTCATGTCTACAAAGCCCTTCAATGGGCTTGCCCCCACCTACATCAAAAATCTGCTTATCCACCACTCCATCTCTAGGTCCCTCAGATTGGCCGACTTGGAGTTACTGAATATCCCGAGATCTAGGCATAAGCTCAGGGGCGACCGCCGTTGCCTTTGCGGTTGCAGCTCCTAGACTGTGGAACAGCATCCCCCTTCCCATCAGAACTGCCCCCTCCATCAACTCTTTTAAGTCTAGACTTAAAACCTATTTCTACTCACAAGCATTTCCTGAGGTCCTCTGAGGGAGCACATGATGTATGTATTTATGTATGTATTGTTGATCTATGTACCACTGTATGTAGCACGTTAGGTACCTGCACTGATGTAAAGCACTTTGGTCAACGAGAGTTGTTTTTAAATGTGCCTTAGAAATAAAATTGACTTGATTTGACTTGACTATATATGTGTATTTGTGAGTATGTATATTTAGACACTGAACTTTTTTTCTCTCTTGTTTATTATATTGTTTACATTGTACTATGTTTACATATTCTGTTGTGCTGCTACAAGACAGAAATTCATAGTCATCGAGTGATACATTGTGGAAACAGGCCCTTCAGCCCAACTCGCCCACACCAGCCAACAATGTCCCAGCTACACTAGTCCCACTTGCCTGAGCTTGGTCCATATCCCTCCAACCTGTCCCTGTCCATGTAACCTGTCTAACTGTTTCTTAAATGATGGGATAGTCCCAGCCTCAACTACCTCCTCTGGCAGCTCGTTCCATACACCCACCACCCTCTGTGTGGAAAAGTTACCCCTCGGATTCCTATTAAATCTTTTCCCCTTCACCTTGAACCTATGTCTCCTGCTCCTCGATTCCCCTACTTTGGGCAAAAGACTCTGTGCATCTACCCGATCTATTCCTTTCACGATTTTGTATGCCTCTATAAGATCGCCCCTCATCCTCCTGCGCTCCAAGGAATAGAGTCCCAGCCTACTCAACCGCTCCCTATAGCTCAAACCCTCCAGTCCTGGCAACATCCTCGTAAATCTCTTCTGAATCGTTTCAAGCTTGACAATATCTTTCCTGTAACATGGTGCCCAGAACTGAACACAATACTCTAAATGCGGTCTGCAACATGACCTCCCAACTTCTATACTCAATACTCTGACTGATGAAGGCGAAAGTGCCAAAAGCCTTTTTGACCACCTTACCTACCTGCGACTCGACCTTCAAGGAAGGATGCACCTCTACTCCTAGATCCCTCTGCTCTACAACACTACCCAAAAGCCTACCATTCACTGTGTAGGTCCTGCCCATGTTAGACTTCCCAAAATGCAACCCCTCACACTTCTCTGTATTAAATTTCATCAACCATTCCTCCTCCCACCTGGCCAATCGATCCAGATCCTGCTGCAATCTTTCACAACCATCTTCACTATCTGCAAAACCACTAACTTTTGTATCATCAGCAAACTTGCTAATCTTGTCCTGTATGTTCTCATCCAAATCATTGATGTAGATGACAAACAGTAACAGGCCCAGCACTGAACCCTGAGGCCCACCACTAGTCACAGGCCTCCAGTCTGAGAAGCAACCTTCCACCATCACCCTCTGCTTCCTTCCATGGAGCCAATGTATCCATTCAGTTATCTCTCCTTGGATCCCATGCAGTCTAACATTCTAGAGCATCCTACCATACGGAACCTTGTCGAATGCCTTACTGAAGTCAAGTCAAGAGTCAAGAGAGTTTATTGTCATGTGTCCCTGATAGGACAATGAAATTCTTGATTTGCTTCAGCACAACAGAACATAGTAGGCATTGACTACAAAACAGATCAGTGTGTCCATATACCATTATATAAATATATACACACATGAATAAATAAACTGATGAAGTGCAAATAACAGATAATGGGGTATTAATGTTCAGAGTTTTGTCCGAGCCAAGTTTAATAGCCTGATGGCTGTGGGGAAGTAGCTATTCCTGAACCTTGTGTCCATGTACACAACATCTACAGCTCACTGGCCTATAGTTCAAAGCATTTTTCCTGCAGCCCTTCTTGAAAAGAGGCTCAACATTTGCCACCCTTCAATCATCTGCATTTAAGGACGACTCATAAATTTCAGCCAGGGCTCCCGCAATTTCGTCTCTAGGTTCCCTCAATGCCCACGGATATATCAGATCAGGCCCTGGAGAAAAATGAAGTAAGAGATTCATTGTTCTATCTGGGGCATATGACAATAGAACACTCTCGTTCTTGAGGTAGTGCAAGAATCTCCTGTGGTTATTCCCATATCTATCAGGATAAATTATTGGTACAGTGAAGAGGGCTATCTAAGGTCACAACAGGATAATGATCAGCTGGGAAAGTGGACAAAGGGATGGGATATGCAATTTAACTCGGACAACTGCAAAGTGAGGCATTTTGGCACAAAGAACCAGGCCAGAGGGTATAAAGGGAATGGTAGAGTCCCGAGGAGTGTGGCTGAACAGAGACACGTAGTGGAACAATGGACAATAGGTGCAGGAGTAGGCCATTCGGCCCTTCGAGCCAGCACTGCCATTCAATGTGATCATGGCTGATCATCCCCAATCAGTACCCCGTTCCTGCCTTCTCCCCATATCCCCTGACTCCGCTCTTTTTAAGAGCCCTATCTAGCTCCCTCTTGAAAGCATCCAGAGAACCCTCCAGAGAATTCCACAGACTCACCACTCTCTGTGAGAAAAAGTGTTTCCTCGTCTCCATTCTAAATGGCTTGACTCCTTATTCTTAAACTGTGGCCCCTGGTTCTGGACTCCCTCAACATCGGGAACATGTTTCCTGCCTCTAGCGTGTCCAAGCCCTTAACAATCTTATATGTTTCAATGAGACACCCTCTCATCCTTCTAAACTCCAGAGTGTACAAGCCCAGCTTCTCCATTCTCTCAGCATATGACAGTCCCGCCATCCCGGGAATTAACCTTGTAAACCTACGCTGCACTCCCTCAATAGCAAGAATGTCCTTCCTCAAATTAGGGGACCAAAACTGCACACAATACTCCAGGTGTGGTCTCACTAGGGCTCTGTACAACTGCAGAAGGACCTCTTTGCTCCTATATTTGATTCCTCTTGTTATAAAGGCCAACATGCCATTCGCTTTCTTCACTGCCTGCTGTACCTGCATGCTTACTTTCATAGACTGATGTACAAGGACCCCCCAGATCCCGTTAGGACAACCACATTGTTCCCTGGAAATGGTAACGGATGATGGAAAAGGATGGTGAAGACTCTGTGACACGTCCTCTTCTGTAATGTGGATCTATTCCAAGTCCCCCAGCATCCATGGAGGTGTCCACTGCCTTCACAGACCAGATACATTGTCAGTGATGCCCCAACTCACTGAACTCACACCCAGTCTCCAGGCGTCATTGTTCTACCATTGTTCTCTCCTATTAAAAACAGGTTTTAAGAGATGAAAGACATGAACTGCAAGGCTTTTATTTCCTGCCCCCCCCCCCAACATCAGTCTGAAGAAGGGTTTCGACCCAAAACGTCACCAATTCCTTCACCATGGATGCTGCCTCACCCGCTGAGTTTCTCCAGCATTTTATTGTCTATCGAGGATTTTTCCAGCATCTGCAGTTCTTTCTGGAACAAATTGAACTGTAAGGCTGTTTTGCATGGATGCAAATGTGTTTTGTGACTTTGCCTCTGCTGAATGCATATTGTCTGGAAGAAAGCACCATTTGAAATGTCAAAGACTAGTGGGCATAGCTTTTCAAGGTGAGGTGGGCCAAGGTGATGTGCGGGGCAGGTTTTGTTAATCAGAGAGTGGTGGGTGCCTGGAACATGCTGCCAAGGGTGGTGGTGGAGGCAGATACAGAAGTGGCATTTAGGAGGCTTTTATATACAGGCAGGTTCATGTAAATGAAGATAATGGAGGAATAGAGATTGCGTGCAAGCAGAGATGAGTTCAACCTGGCATTGTGTTGGGTGCGGATATTGTGGAGTCTGTTCCTCTGCTCGACTGTTCTGTGTTCTAATGTTCTATTTGTCAATGACAACCTGCCTTCTCCTCTGTAGGAAATGGATAAGGAGGAGCCTGTGTGCGAGCCTGAATCTATGGACAGTGAGGAAATGCTCTTCCTGCTCTATACCTCAGGGAGTACAGGGCAACCCAAAGGACTGGTACATACACAGGCTGGGTACCTGTTGTACGCATCGCTGACCCACAAGGTATCCATTGAACAGATCGATTAACTCAGTGTTAACCTCCACACCAGTCCCTTCACACAAGCACGGGTCTCTCTCTCTCTCTCTCTATCTCTCTCTCTCTCTCTCTCTCTTCTCTCTCTCTCACTCACTCACTCTGTGAGGACAGGTGGGCAGAGGCAAGCAGTGTGTCTTGCATGCGTGTGTGCCTCTGATACATGAGGCACATCTGAGGAAAGACATTCTTGCCATAATAATAATAATAATAAATTTTATTTATGGGCGCCTTTCAAGAGTCTCAAGGACACCTTACAAAAATTGAGCATGTAGAGGAAAAACATGTAAGGGGAATGAAATAAATAGTAGAGACATGACTAGTACACAAAGTAAAGACAGAATTCAATACAAAACACAGTATGAGGCAATTAATGCACAGATGAAAAGGGACGGGGACGTGGGGCTAAGGATAGGCAGAGGTGAAGAGATGGGTCTTGAGGCGGGACTGGAAGATGGTGAGGGACACGGAATTGCGGATCAATTGGGGGAGGGAGTTCCAGAGCCTGGGAGCTGCCCTGGAGAAGGCTCTGTCCCCAAAACTGCCATAGAGGGAGTACAGAGAATGTTCACCAGACTAATTCCTGGGATGGCAGGACTTTCATATGAAGAAAGACTGGATAGACTCGGCTTGTACTCGCTAGAATTTATAAGATTGAGGGGGGATCTTATAGAAACTTACAAAATTCTTAAGGGGTTGGACAGGCTAGATGCAGGAAGATTGTTCCCGATGTTGGGGAAGTCCAGAACAAGGGGCCACAGTTTAAGGATAAGGGGGAAATCTTTTAGGACCGAGATGAGACAATTTTTTTTCACACAGAGAGTGGTGAATCTGTGGAATTCTCTGCCACAGAAAGTAGTTGAGGCCAGTTCATTGGCTATATTTATGAGGGAGTTAGATGTGGCCCTTGTGGCTAAAGGGATCAGGGGGTATGGGGAGAAGGCAGGTACAGGATACTGTGTTGGATGATTAGCCATGATCATATCAAATGGCGGTGCAGGCTCGAAGGGCCGAATGGCCTACTCCTGCACCTATTGTCTATGTTTCTATGTTTCTATGAGGAGGTTTTCCATGCACCACCCTGCTCTGATCTCCAGCTGCATCCCACACCAGGCTTCAGTGGCCTGGACACCAGACACCTTTGAGATACATGCAGTGGAGTTTAAGGGATGAGTTAAACCAGCCTCCAGAGAAAGGCCAGATGTGCGGTGATCCGGAGTGTGGGAACGCTGGGAATGGAGTTCCTCCCCTTCCTTCACCATTACATTGTCCTTCAACGTCAGCAAGTGAAGGGCAGAGGTTGCGTTGCCTCACTGATCACCAGCCCATCTAGCTGATATAACTCACTCACATGGGAGCTATTTGTCGAAATCCATTTGTCTACTTTCACCTCACCGTTTGTCTACTTTTCCTCAATATTCTTTATCTATTTTGGTCATCAAAAAGATTCAAAATTTAAATTTGACCTCTGGGGTCAATGGCTTTTATGGGGCTTGAGTCAAATTGCCCGATTATGCCACTGTCAAATACCTTAAAGACATACAGCACGGAAACAGGCCCTTTGGTCCAACGAGTCCATGCTGGACAAGATGTCTATCTAAGCTAGTCCCATTTGCCAGCGTTTGGCCCATATCCCTCTAAACCTTTCCTATCCATGTTCCTGTCCAAATGTCTTTTCTATATTATTATAGAACCTGCCTCAACTACCTCCTCTGGCAGCTCGTTCCATACACCCACCATCCTCTAAGTGAAAAGGTTGGCCTGTTAGGCTCCCTTTTCCTGTGAGGTTCTTTCCCCTCTCACCTTAAACCTATGCCGATTGATTATTGATTATCCAGTTATTGATTCCCCTATCCTGGGGAAAATACAGAGCGGTCATTTGATGTTACATCACACTAAATGGGCAATATAAATACAAGTTGTTATTCCTAAATATGTCACAAACCCCTGGGAATGAAACCCAGCTATTCCCGGAGGGGGAGTGGGTGGTAGCTGTCTTCTGCCTTCAGTCTGCAGAAGAGTGGTGTCAGGGGCCATGAACATGGGTGTCAGGGGTCATGAACAAGGGTGTCAGGGGTCATGAACAAGGGTGTCAGGGGTCATGAACAAGGGTGTCAGGGGTCATGAACAAGGGTGCAGGGGTCATGAACATGGGTGTCAGGGGTCATGAACAAGGGTGTCAGGGGTCATGAACAAGAGTGTCAGAGGTCATGAACGTGGGTCAGGGGTCATGAACAAGGGTGTCGGGTCATGAACAAGGGTGTCAGGGGTCATGAACAAGGGTGTCAGGGGTCATGAACAAAGGTGCAGGGGTCATGAACATGGGTGTCAGGGGTCATGAACAAGGGTGTCAGGGGTCATGAACAAGGGTGTCAGGGGTCATGAACAAGAGTGTCAGGGGTCATGAACATGGGTGTCAGAGGTCATGAACAAGAGTGTCAGAGGTCATGAATATGGGTGTCAGAGGTCATGAACAAGAGTGTCAGAGGTCATGAACATGGGTGTCAGGGGTGATGAACAAGGGTGTCAGGGGTCATGGGGAGAAGGCAGGAGAATGGGGTTAGGAGAGAGATAGATCAGCCATGATTGAATTGCGGAGTAGACTTGATGGGTCGAATGGCCTAATTCTGCTCCTATCACTTATGACCTTATTGCTTTAAGAGTCTGGACCCGAAATGCCGTCTGTCCATTCCCTCCACAGACGCTGCCTGCCCCGCTGCATTCCTCCAGCACCGTGTGTTCTGCCTTGTGCAATGTGAATGAACACATAAGTGCTGCAGTCCAATCTGATTACATCATCTATTATTGTCAGCAGTTCTGCCATCCAGCTGAAATGAATTATAAAGCCTTTGCCAAAAGTGTCCTGCAAAAGCATTCTTTATCCACAGTGCACTCAGAGCAACTGTGAATTCTGTTCACCATTCAGTTGTGAGCGGGATATTCCAGTTAGTTCTACTTCTCCATTTATGGTCAGGCTGCTGCAGTTTAGGCCGCTGTGTTTATATACGTGCCTTAGACTTATGTTCAGGACTTGCCATTGGTGGTTATGGGTGGAGCTAAATTTATCCAAATGTGGGATTTGAACTTCATGCTTGTACGAGTTGACAATCTACCCCGATCTATTCCTCTCATGATTCCGGAAATGTCCTCTGCACCCTCTCCAAAGTTTCTGTCTTCTGTCCCGATCTGCTGAGTTCCTCCAGCACTTTGATAATTGCTCAAGATAACAACAGCTGCACTTTCTCGTGTCTCCATGAGTCAGGAAGTGTACGGACTTTCAGGGCCAAACCAGGAAGCAAGGGCATGTGACAGTTTCTGTCAATGTAGTGGAACTGAGCTTGTAAAACCTGTTTAGCCAGCCGCATAATGGCCGGTAGTTTATCATGTTCCTTTCCTTCCCCAACCACTGCTTACCACTGCCTGCAGGAGCGCAGTGTAGGACAAAGATTATATCGTCAGCAGTTCAACTTTCACCCACCAGCCTAAACACGCACTGTCATCATTGGCAATATTTGCAAAGAATGTCCTCTATGGAATGCAAGTGCAATTCACCAGGCTATTTTAACAGCATCTCCACCTAGAGTCATAAAGTCAGAGCTGTACAGCACAAAAACAGGCCCTTCAGCACACCTTGTCCATGCCGACCAAGTTGACAAACTAGGCTAGTCCCATTTGCCTGTATTTGCCCCATATCCCTCTAATCCCTTCCAATTCATAGATCTGTCCAAATGTCTTTTAAACATCGCAATTGTATCTGCATGTGTAACTTCCAGATATGGACTATCCTCTTAAGTGAAAAAGTTTATATTAGTTTGAGATATAGCATGGAACCAAGTGACTGAAGAAGGGTCTTGACCTGAAACGTCACCCATTCTTTCTCTCCAGAGATGCTGCCTGTCCCACTGTTACTCCAGCGTTTTGTGTCTATCCTCGGTTTAAACCAGCATCTGCAGTTCCTTCTTATACATGGAAACAAGCCCTTCAGCCGACCAAGTCCACGCCGACCATTCACACTAATTCAATGTTAGTCCAGCACTTTGTTTTTTATGTAAACCAGCATCTGCAGTTCCCCGCATGTCTAGAAAGCAAGTTCATCCTGTGGTGGTGATCTAATATAGACACAAAAAGATGGAGTAACTCAGCGGGACAGGCAGCATCTCTGGAGAGAAGGAATGGGTGATGTTTCGGGTCAAGACCCTTCTTCAGACTGGTTAGGGATAAGGGAAACGAGAGATATAGATGGTGATGTGGAGAGATAAAGAACAATGAATGAAAGATATGCAAAAAGGTAACAATGATGAAGGAAACAGGCCATTGTTAGCTGTTTGTTGGGTGAAAATGAGAAACTGGTGCGACTTGGGTGGAAGAGGGATAGAGAGAGAGGGAATGCCGGGGCTACCTGAAGTGAGAGGGCTCACTTAAAGATAGATAGGGCTCTTAAAGATAGCAGAGTCAGGGGATATGGGGAGAAGGCAGGAACGGGGTACTGATTGGGGATGATCAGCCATGATCACATTGAATGGCGGTGCTGGCTCGAAGGGCCGAATGGCCTCCTCCTGCACCTATTATCTATTCTCTATTGAGAGAAATCAATATTCATACCACTGGGCTGTAAGCTGCCCAAGCGAAATATGAGATGCCGTTCCTCTAATTTGTGTTTAGCCTCACTCTGACAATGGAGGGGACCGAGGACAGAAAGGTCAGTGTAGGAATGGGAAGGAGAATTAAAGTGTCCAGCAACCGGGAGATCAGGTTGGTTCACGCGGGCTGAGCGAAGGTGTTACGCAAAACGATCGCCCAGTCTGCGTTTGGTCTCGCCGATGTATAAGAGTCCACATCCTGAACATTCTTTGCTCAATTTAGTTTTAAAAGGCTTTCACCCATTTGTCATAAAGATTTGAAATTCATGCATTAACTGTTTATAAAACATTATCCGCGGATGTACTTTCAAGACTATTATGAAGGAAATGTTAAAATAAGGCATGAAACAGAAGCCACTGTCCAAGTGTGAAGTAAAATGCAGCAACTTTTATCTTTCAGTACGTCTTCAATTATGAGGAAGGCGATATCTATGGCTGTGTGGCAGATATTGGCTGGATCACAGGACACAGTTATGTGGTCTATGGGCCGCTCGCCAATGGAGGCACCACTGTGTTATTTGAGAGCTCTCCGTTATATCCAGATCCAGGTGCGTGAGACACATCATCATCACAACACACTGTATTCTCTTTGACCGTCATTCCACTGGTCATAAGGTCATGTCATAAGGAATAAGAGTAGAATTAGGCCATTCGGCCTCTCAAGTCTACTAATCAAGAATCTATCCATCTCTGCCTTAAAAATATTCACTGACTAGGCCTCCACAGCCTTCTGTGGCAAAGAATTCCACAGATTCACCACCCTCTGACTAAAGAAATTTCTCCTCATCTCCTTCCTAAAAGAACGTCCTTTAATTCTAAGGGTATGACCTCTTGTCCTAGACTCTCCCACTAGTGGAAACATCCTCTCCACATCGGGTGCCTAGCAGGCAATTCTTCTGGTTGGATTACGCTAGCTTCCCATTTCAGTGTTGAAGATACAATTAGGATCTGATGACACAAAGTAGTGCCACTGGTAAAACAGCCTCACAGCACCAGAGACCCGGGTTCAATCCTGACCTTGTTTGCTCTCTGTGTGGAGTTTGCACATTCTCCTTGTCACCTTGTGGGTTTCCTCCGGCTGCTCAGGTTTCCTCCCACATCCCAAAAATGTGCAAGTTTGTAGGTTAATTGGCCTCCATAAAAATTGGCACAAACGTTTGGGGAGCGGATATGAGGGAGTGAAAAAAATGGAACTAATGTGTTTGGATTCTGGAAAATGGTGTCCAATTTTGGTCGCCAAATTATAGGAAGGATGTTAACAAAATAGAGAGAGTACAGAGGAGATTTACTAGGATGTTGCCTGGGTTTCAGCACCTAAGTTACAGAGAAAGGTTGAACAAGATAGGTCTTTATTCTTTGGAGCGCAGAAGGTTAAGGGGGGACTTGATAGAGGTCTTTAAAATGATGAGAGGGATAGACAGAGTTGACGTGGATAAGCTTTTTCTATTGAGAGTATGGAAGATTCAAACAAGATGACATGATTTGAGCATTAAGGGGCAGAAATTTAGGGGTGACATGAGGGGGAACTTCTTTACTCAGAGAGTGGTAGCTGTGTGGAATGAGCTTCCAGTGGAAGTGGTGGAGGCAGGTTCGATTTTATCATTTAAAAATAAATTGGATAGGTATATGGACGGGAAAGGAATGGAGGGTTATGGTCTGAGTGCAGGTAGATGGGACTAGGTGAGAGTAAGTGTTCGGCACGGACTAGAAGGGCCGAATAGCCTGTTTCCGAGCTGTATCTCTAAACTAATCTAAACAAAATTGAATTGTGGCTGTGTATTTAAAGTAGATTATGTTGCCTTCAGGCAAGTTGACACTCCACTTAGACAGGTTTAATGGATAGGAAAGGTTTAGAGTGATGAGGGCCAAATGCAGGCACATGGGATTAGCTTAGATGGGGCATCTTTGTTGGACTGGATGGGTAGGGCCCAATGTTTGTTTCCATGCTGTCTAACTCTGTGACCTGATTTCACACTGATGTCATCTCTCCAAGAGGTTGTTGAGGCTGAGACTTTTTTCTTTGGAGTGTAGGAGGGTGAGGGGTGACCTTATTCAGATGTTCCAGACCACAAGGGCAGGGAGAAAGTGACCACTCACAATGAGTGAACCTAGAACCTACAGTAGTACACACCACAGAACTCACACACTCTGCCTCGCCTTTTTAAATCCATTTGGAGGATGTGGTAAAGAATTTATTCCCTCTTCCTAATTGCCCTACAGTTTCGGAGCTTGCTTGACCATTCCCGTGTCTCTGGATCATTATATTACATTTGCTAACAACTAGACTTGCAGCCTTAAGCTACAGGGGGAGGCTGGTTAGGCTGGGACTCTTTACTTTGGAGAGTAGGAAGCGGAGGGTGACCTTATTGAGGTGTACAAGGTCATGAGGGACATGGGTACAGTGAACGTCACAGTCTTTTTTCCAGGGCAGATGATTCTAAACAAAACAGGTCACAGGCTTAAGGTGGGAGGGGTGATATTTAAAAGGGACCTCAGGGGCAACTTTTCACTCAAGGGTAGTCTGTATCTGGAATGAGCTGCCAGAGGCTAAAGAAGTGGTTACAATTATCATTTTTTAAATACATTTTGGCAGATTTATGGATAGGAAGTGGTTATAAGGCTGAGGGCTAAATGCAGGCACATGGGACTAGCCCACTATGGGTCGGCATGGACAAGGTGGGCCGAATGGACTGTTTCCAAGTTACAGAACTCCATGACACTGAGACATCGGTGGACAGTGTGTGCATCTGTTGGCATTAAACGTTGCCACAGAGGCGTACATGCGCAATTGATGTTTTGATTCATCGTACACACTTATCTTATCTTAGCTCTACACGCTGAAGCCTTCACCCTTAGATATGCTTCATGCAGTTAGCGGAACAGTGAGAAACAGATGTAGCAGGATTCACTGGTGCAATTAGCAACAGGGATTATTCATGGTTGGGGCCACTGACAGAACATTCATGGTTGGGGCCACTGAGGCAAATGAAGGAAACAGACTCTCTCAGTTGGAAGTCAACTAGAAGAGCTGCAGTGAAGATAAATGATCCAAAGAAAATATAAGAAAAAACAGTTCAGAGGACAGTGATTTTTAAATTGAATAATGACATTTCTGCAGTTTGGCGAGTGAAATAAATACAGATCACCATTGGAATAAAGGCCAACAGCAAAACGGATTAAATTGGGGAATTATTAGGTTACGGTGAATTAATTATGTTTAGGAAACAAACAGTATTGACATGTATAGGAAAGGCTTAAGGGCCGGTCCCACGAGCATGCGCCTGCATGCGGCAAGCGCGACCTAACGTGGTCGCTTGAGCCGTACAGCCTCGCGGGGCCGGTCCCACTTCGATCGCCGGAGCCGTATGGAGTTGTGCGGAACTGGTCCCGACATCGTGCGGGGCTCCGAAAAACTGACACTGTCCAAAAATTCCACGCGGCAATGGCCCGCAGCCGCATTAAGGCCATACGCACCGCCTCAACGGGCGTGCGCAGCGTCTCGACGCCGTACGCAGCGTCTTGACGCTGTACGCCTTCGCTCGAACTTCACTTCAACTCGTACGGGATCACTCGACCTCAGCGCGGTCCCCGCTTCTGGTTTGGACGCGCATGCTCGTGGGACAGGCCCTTTAGAATGTGGACACATGGGACCAGCTTATGAATTTACCAACATCTTGGTCGGCGTGGTTGAGTTGGCCGAAGAGCCACTTTCCAGGCTGTAAGATGAGACTTAGATTTAGCTCTTAGGGCTAAAAGAATCAAGGGATACGGGGATAAAGTACCAGCAACGAGGTACTGATTTTAGATGATCAGCCATGATCATATTGAATGGCGGTGCTGGCTCAAAGGGCCGAATGGCCTAATCTTGCACCTATTTTTCCATGTATCTATGTTTCTATGACTGAATTGATACAATTGCATCTTTGTTCCATTACCTGAGAGGAATTGATCTAAGATTCTCCTGCTCACTTACAGCAGACTTGGTCAGAGTTACCGATCTATTGGCATATTGGCCAATCATCAAATTGTCAACTGAGAAATAATCAAAAGATACAATAATAATATAGACTGCAATAAGCAGAGTATGTTTTTGTGACACAAATAATTCCACAGATTCACCACCCTCTGACCAAAGAAATTTCTCCTCATCTCCTTCCTAAAAGAACGTCCTTTAATTCTGAGGCTCTGACCTCTAGTCCAAGACTCTCCCACTAGTGGAAACATCCTCTGCACATTCACTCTATCCAAGCCTTTCACTATTCTGCATGTTTCAATGAGGTCCCCCCTCATTCATTCTAAACTCCAGCGAGTACAGGCCTAGTGCCGACAAACGCTCATCATAGGTTAACCCACTCATTCCTGGGATCATTCTTGTAAATCTCCTCTGGACCCTCTCCAGAGCCAGCACATCCTTCCTCAGATATGGGGCCAAAATCGCTCACAATATTGGTACGTGACAATAAACTGACCTTTGAACCTTTGAAATGCGGCCTTACCAGCGCCTTATAGAGCCTCAACATTACCTTCCTGTTTTTGTATACAAGCCGTCTTGTAATAAATGCTTGGAGTAGTGTGTGCAGTTCTGGTTGCTCAGCTATAGGAAAGATGTCATTAAGTTGGAAAAAGGTGCTGAAGAGATTCACCAGCGTGTTACCTGGGCTTGTGGGCTTGGAGAGGCAGGGGGATTCTTTTTGGACCAGAGGAGACTGAGGGATGACCTTAAGTACAAGATCATAAGGGACATGGATAAAGTGAATGCTTACAGTCTTTTTTACAGGATGGAGGATTCTAAACATATAAGATTGTTAAGGGCTTGGACACACTAGAGGCAGGAAACATGTTTCTGATGTTGGGGGAGTCCAGAACCAGGGGCCACAGTTTAAGAATAAATAATGCCCCTGTCCCACTTAGGAAACCTGAACAGAAACCTCTGGAGACTTTGCGCCCCACCCAAGGTTTCCGTGCGGTTCCCGGAGGTTTTTGTCAGTCTCCACTACCTGCAACCTCCGGCAACCACCTGCAACCTCCGGGAACCGCACGGAAACCTTGGGTGGGGCGCAAAGTCTCCAGAGGTTTCCGTTCAGGTTTCCTAAGTGGGACAGGGGCATAAGGAGTAAGCCATTTAGAATGGAGACTAGGAAACACTTTTTCTCACAGAGAGTGGTGAGTCTGTGGAATTCTCTGCCTCAGAGGGCGGTGGAGGCAGGTTCTCTGGATGCTTTCAAGAGAGAGCTAGATAGGGCTCTTAAAAATAGTGGAGTCAGGGGATATGGGGAGAAGGCAGGAACGGGGTACTGATTGGGGAGGATCAGCCATGATCACATTGAATGGCAGTGCTGGCTTGAAGGGCCGAATGGCCTCCTCCTGCACCTATTGTCTATTGTCCATTGTCTAAAACTACATAGCATAGATTTAAGGTGAGAGGGGAGATTTTTAAGAGGGACAACTTTTTCACTCAGAGGGTAGTACAAATGTTGGGACATCACAATGGCTGGTGTAAGCTATAAAAGTGTATACAATTACGACTTTGAAAAGACATTTGGACAGATATTTAGATAGGTAGCGTTTAGAGGGCAATGGGCCAAATGCAGGCAAATGGGACTAGATCAGTATGCTAACCTGGTTGGCAGGGCAAGGAAGATGAAGGGGGCTTTTGCCATGGTGTACAGCTGTGTGACTTAATGACTGCAAGGTTGCACCAATCAACACAGAAAACTGCAGCAAATGGAGGATGGTGCTATTAAATATGAGCATGCAGTCAATTTCAAATGCATGCAACAGTGTAATCACCACTTGATTTGCAATGGTTCCCCATCTTCTTCACTCTTGTCACTGGCATTGTCAATAAATAAATGGCCTTTAATAAATGGGATTGCGCATAGTTGATTTGCAACAGCTGATGTTCCAGTGTTCTGATACCAAGCAATGCTTTGTGGCAATTGGATCAGTTAAGGTAGATATCTAGTGATGTGTAGGATGTAATTTCCCCCCCTGTGCTTTGTTCACCCAGGTAGATACTGGGAGATGGTGGAGCGGCTGAAAATCAATCAGTTTTATGGGGCCCCGACGGCTATTCGGCAGCTGCTGCAGCATGGAGACACGTGGGTGTCCAAGTATGATCGCTCATCCTTGAAGACACTCGGCACAGGTACATGCCCGTGATTTACAGCTTAACCCTACACACTGGCAACAGGTCAATGGATCGATCGCCCTCCAATTCAGTAATGGGAACCGAGATAAGCGGTGGGCTTGGCAGCTTTTAGTTCATGGGAGAAAACCAGGCATAGAATTCCCATGGGATTTTCCAATCTGAGGTGAAGCTGGTGATAACGAGGGCCGATTTCATCCCCTCCATGTTTCAGTAAGCCAGAAACCTCTGCTGCGTATGTTGTATTCAATGTATCATTGATTGTTGAGCTTGACCTTGGAGAATATGCAGGATTAGTAAGTTGCGGACCTGATTGAGGCTTGTGGTTGAGATGAAGGTGAGAGGGGGGATGAGACTGGGCTAATTAGAACCTTTGGGTGGGGAAAAAGCACGTCTGACTTTAGTCAGGAACTGGGGTTCAGTGCTGACCTCTTGAATTTCTGGGTGCAAGGTAGTTTAGAATGATTGGATTTAAAAGATTGGGGCCAAGTATTGGGGAGGGTGGCTGAGAATTGGGTTTAGCGTGATGGTGGTGAGGAGGTATAACTGAGGCTTATTAGTTTGTTTGATGGAAGAGGTTGTTGAACCTGGGTTATTCAAGGCCTGGAGTTGGGGTTGAGGAGGAGGTCGAGGGAGAGGATTAGTAGAGATAAGGACCCCCCCCCCCAATGGAGAGTTTGGTGGGTCACAGGATTGGATGGATCTTGGATGATTAATAGAATTGCATGGGCCTTGAGAATATTAGGAGAATGGGAGAGGCCTAAAAGGTATTGGATGGGTTTGCAAGGATTTGATATTTTAGGATTTTGGAGGATTGGGAGGGGTGGCATTGTGAAGATTGGGTCCTGAGGGATATAGAGTGAATGAAAGCATTGGAAGCAATGGGGGAGGTGTGGCTGTGTGGAGCTTGAAAGAGCATTGGGAGGTTGAGGTTTCTGGGAGGGCATTGGGAAGGGTTTTGTCGGGGTTAATTAGTTGGTTAGATTCAAGGGGCTTCAGAGAGGGTGGTGAGGAATATTGGTGAGTTGGAGCTTGGATGGGCGTGAGCAACATTAGGGGCATGTGAGGAAGTGCCATGTCAACAGGGTGTGCCCAGTGGGATAAAAGATAAAAGTTGACCACCCACTGCATCAATCAGGTTGTGTGGGAAGGAAGTTTCACCTGATTCTCAAAGCATCTCAGCTGTTTACATGTGCTGTATAGTTCCCTAATGATATTTCTTCTTGCAGTCGGGGAACCTATTAATTACGAGGCCTGGAAGTGGTATCATGATGTTGTGGGGGAAGGCCGATGTGCCATCGTAGATACCTGGTGGCAGACAGGTGAGGACCTCACTCAGCAAACCAAGAAGGTTGGTCACTTAGAAGATCCAGTGCTGACATTGGATGCAAACATTCCTTCGATGTTCAGTTTGCCAGCAACCAACACATCTGCCACCCACTATCTGTGGATGGTCCAAATTCTAGACATCCCTTCCTCCACCCCTCCTCCTTAAAGCCTTAAACCGTCCTAATGTTCCTTTTTGTCTTGGTCAGATGAGTTGCCTTCATCCTGTTACAATGCAGAGTCCCTATTGATAATTCATTGTCATCCAATGAGTTTAGTTTAGAGATACAGCGTGGAAACAGGCCCACCGAATGCGTGCCGACCAGCGATCCCCGCACATTAACACTACCCTACACACACTAGAAACTATTTTTACATTCATACCTAGCTAATTAACCTATAAACCGGTACGCCTTTGTAGTGTGGAAGGAAACTGAAGATTTTGGAAAAAACCCACGCAGGTCACGGGGAGAACGTACAAACTCCATACAGGCAAGCACCCGTAGTCGGGTTCAAACCCATTGTAAAGGGCCTGTCCCACTTGCATGCGATTGCGTGCATTTGGCGTGACCAACCGGAAGCGGAGGTCATGCTAAGTTCGCGCAAAGTTTGCGCTAAAGTTCGCTCGTGACGTCATTTACATCATGCTTACAAATTAGCTGGGCAGGAGGCGGGCCAACTGAATTTGGGCATCGCACGGCGTCGGGCAGTGACATCATCACGCAATGCCACGCCGGGCGGTGACCTCATCACGCAACGCCATGCGCTAGGCGTACGCCGTCAAGACGCTGTATACGCCGTCAAGACGCGTATGACCGCATTGCGCCTGCGTGTGTATGCGGGCCGACAGGCCGTTGGCGCACAAAGATTTCGGCTATTGCGCGATGTCGGGACCAGCCCCGCACAACTCCGCGCTTTTAAGTGGGACCGGCCCCCCGCGGCCATACGATGCCCGTACGCCTCAAGCGACCACGAGGTCGCGTAATTTGCGAGCCAAGGTCGCACAAGTGGGACAGGCCCTTAAGGCAGTAGCTCTACCCCTGCGCCGCCGTGCCGCCTTGAATAAGAGTTGAATATGAGAGATGCCATTCTGATCCAGGCTTATAGGGAACGGGATTTTACAGCAAATAATGTCAATTTTCTGAGAATGGACAGGGTGGAGTTGACAAAAAGTATGAAAATAATCCCAGGAACATCTCGCAACCTTCATGGGGTAATTGCACTAAAACCGCAGCAAGTAGGACAACAGGGTTGACTATTTGTAGAATCACTCCATCACGTTGACTTTGTCTAGAAATGATATTTCATTGTTTGCAGCTATTTTGTCACATTGATGAAACAATACTCAGTATTTTGTCAGGGAATTTTAGTGATGAGTTATTTATGATTGTTGCCAAAGACAAGGCAACAAAGAGGCCAATTTAAAATACACTTAATTAGATTACTTTAATTTATTATTGACAAGTGATACAGTGAAAAGCTTGTCTTGTGTGCCATCCACTCAAATTGTAGTAGACAGGAATGCAATCAGACATGAGTAACGGAATGAAACATGTGTAGGAAGGAGTTGCAGATGCTGGTTTAAACCAGGGATAGACACTAAATCCTGAAGTAACTCAGTGGGATAGGCAGCATCTCTGGAGAGTGAAACAGTTGGAAATAGATCCTCTTTAGTTTAGTTTAGAGATACAGCGTGGAAACAGGCCCTTCAGCCCACCGAGTACGCACCGACCAGCGATCCCCGCACATTAACACTATCCTACACACGCTAGGGACAATTTACACACACACACACCAAGCCAATTAACCTACATACCTATAAGTCTTTGGAGTGTGGGAGGAAACTGAAGATCTCAGAGAAAACCCACGCGGTCACGGGGAGAAGGTACAAACTCCGTACAGACAGCACCTGTAGTTGGGATCGAACCCGGTTCTCCGGTGCTGCAAGCACTGTAAGGCAGCAACTCTACCCTGCTCTTCTGGAACAGCATGCAAGGTGTTGATGGAATTTAACTCAGACAAACGCAATATGCTGCATTTTGTTCAGTTAAAGCAGGGCAGGACGTACACAGTAAAAGGCAGGGCCCTAGAGAGTGTTGTAGAATAGTAAGACCTCATGATACAGGTACAAAGTTCCCTGAACTAGTATTCACGGTGGTGAAGAAGACTCTTGGCACACTCGCCTTCATCAATCAGGGCTTTGAGAAAAGGAGTTGGGTTGTCAAGTCTCTAAACTTGCATATTGTGTGCAATTCTGGTCGCCCAACTATGGGATGGATGTCTTTAAGCTGGAAAGAGTGCAGAAAGGATTAATGATGATGTTCGGCACTGGAGGGCTTGGGGTACATGGAGAGGCCGGATAGAATACGACTTCTTTCTATGGAGCATAGGAAATTGAAGGGTAATCTATAGAAACATAGAAAATAGGTGCAGGAGGAGGCCATTCAGCCCTTCAAGACAGCACCGCCATTCATTGTGATCATGGCTGATCGTCCCCTATCGATAACCCGTGCCTACCTTCTCCCCATATCCCTTGACTCCACTAGCCCCTAGAGCTCTAACTCTCTCTTAAATCCATCCAGTGACTTGGCCTCCACTGCCCTCTGTGGCAGGGAATTCCACAAATTCACAACTCTCTGGGTGAAAACGTTTTTTCTCACCTCAGTCTTAAATTACCTCCCCGTTATTCTAAGACTGTGGCCCCTGGTTCTGGACTCGCCCAACATTGGAAAAAAAATTCCTGCATCTAGCTTGTCCAGTCCTTTTATAATTTTATATGTTTCTATAAGATCCCCCCTCATCATTCTAAACTCCACTGAATACAAGCCTAGTCTTTTCAATCTTTCCTCATATGACAGTCCCGCCATCCCAGGGAGCAATCTCGTGAACCTACGCTGCACTGCCTCAATCACAAGGATGTCCTTCCTCAAATTAGGAGACCAAAACTGTACACAATACTCCAGATGTGGTCTCACCAGAGCCCTATACAACTGCAGAAGAATAGAGTCATGTGAGGTGTAGATAAGGTGGACGATTACAATCTTTTTTCCAGGATAGGGGAGTCAAACCCCAGCAGTTGTAGATTTAAGGTGAGAGCAAAAAGCTTTCAAGTGGGCCCTGAGTGGCAACATTTCACATTAGGTGTTAGGTAACTGTAAATGGAATGAACTACCAAAGGAAGCTGTGGAAGCAGGTGCTTAAAATAAGTTTGGACACTTGGATGAATAGCAAAGGTTTGGAGGGATATGGGCTGAAGACAGGCAAGTTGGGAGTAGCCCAGCTTGACATCTTGGTCGGCATGGATGAGTTGGGTCGAAGGGCCTGTTTTTATGCTGTACAACTATGATCAAAACACCGCGTTCCCCATCATCTTATTCACTTGAGGCCTTGCAACATATCCTCTCCCATGCTCACTAGTTTCCTCCTTTGATTCTTTTGACATTTACCTGCGTGGAGAAGTAAGTGCCAGAGAACTACTGTCAGAAAGAAAAAGTATTTGCTCTTCTACTGGTGCACAGAAAGTTTGGAAAAATGTAATGTCTTTATTGACTGGTTGAAATAATTTGCACTGAATTAGATTTCATAGTGAGACCCAACAGCCGTGGAGGCAATATCAAATTCTCATCATATTCTACAGTACTTTTGTGATTTGCAGTAATAGAATTTTAACATATTTCCATTCACTAACAGAAACAGGTGGAATATGCATATCACCACGACCTTCAGAGAAGGGAGCAAAGATTGTGCCTACAATGGCCATGAGACCATTCTTTGGCATTGAGCTTGCCTTGATGGATGAGAAGGTAAGATGTTGATTCATGTTCAATAACATAAATAATTCCAGCGTAACAAAGGAATTCAACCCCAGGTTTCCTCTTAACATAAGTGTCTGTGACTTCTGTCCGAATCATCAGTGGGCGAGGAGGTTGATCATGCCAAGACCTATCCAGTGATGTACAAAAATATCCATTGGCCATCAGTCAAGAACAACATATTAGTAGTGGTGACTACAGGGACAACCTTTCTGTGGTTTAGCAGGATAATTGGATAGGGGCCAGACTCGCTCCCAAAGAAACAACCTACCATCGGAAAGACAAGAGTATTTGGTCTTCTGCTGGTGCTCAGAAGGTTTGGGGGAAAAAATTCTGAACTGGTTGAAATGATCCACATTGAATTAGATTTCACAGTCAAATCCTGGCCAAAAATCTGACAGGGTTTGAAGGCGATTTCAATCTCTCTTCACATTCTACAGTGCTTCTGTGATCTGCAGTAATAAGAGTTTCAGCATACTTCCACTTACAAAGTTCAGTTTAGTTTAGTTTATTGTCTTTGCGTATACCGAGGTACAGTGGAAAGCTTTGTGTTGCCTGCTATCCAGTCAGCGAAAAGACTATACATGATTATAATCAAACCACCCACAGTGAACTGAACAGATATAGATACTGGTGGAATATGCATATCACCAGACTCAATGACAGTAGATATTTTTTGGTCAGCAACTTGGCATCAGACAGCAGGAACAGTCACACCCAGTTCTGTCACCATCCCTGGTTAAATATGTGTAGTTTTGGCAAAGATTATGGTGACAATCAGAAGTAACAACCCCTGGTCAAGCCTAAGGGACTGTTGCATCACCACATAAGGTTACTAACTCAGCACTGGTTATCCTCACTGTCTGAAGTGTCAGCTGTATTCAATTGGTAACACTATCCCCTCTGTGTCAGAAGGTTATGGGTTCAAGGCTCATAACATGAGAACATTCTTGCCATAGAGGGAGTACAGAGAAGGTTCACCAGACTGATTCCTGGGATGTCAGGACTTTCATATGAAGAAAGACTGGATAGACTCGGCTTGTACTCGCTAGAATTTAGAAGATTGAGGGGGGATCTTATAGAAACTTACAAAATTCTTAAGGGGTTGGACAGGCTAGATGCAGGAAGATTGTTCCAGATGTTGGGGAAGTCCAGAACAAGGGGTCACAGTTTAAGGATAAGGGGGAAATCTTTTAGGACCGAGATGAGAAAAACATTTTTCACACAGAGAGTGGTGAATCTCTGGAATTCTCTGCCACAGAAGGTAGTTGAGGCCAGTTCATTGGCTATATTTAAGAGGGAGTTAGATGTGGTCCTTGTGGCTAAAGGGATCAGGGGGTATGAAGAGAAGGCAGGTACGGGATACTGAGTTGGATGATCAGCCATGATCATATTGAATGGCGGTGCAGGCTCGAAGGGCCGAATGGCCTACTCCTGCACCTATTTTCTGTGTTTCTATGTAACTGCAAGTGCTGTATTGCCAAATGTCTATCAGATGACATGTCAACCAGAAGCCTTCTTTAGCTCAAGATTCCAGCATCTGCAGTTCCTTAGAAACATAGAAAATAGGTGCAGGAGTAGGTCATTCAGCCCTTTGAGACAGCATCGCCATTCAATATTATCATGGCTGATCAACCAAAATCAGTACCCCGTTCCAGCTTGTTCCCCATATCACTTGATTCCGTTAGCCCAAAGCGCTAAATCTAAAGGGCCTGTCCCACTTACGTGTCTTTGGCACGCAAATTACGCTACCTCGTGGTTGCGTTGAGTTGCACGGGCATCGTATGGCCGCGCGGGGCCGGTCCCATTGAGAAGCGCGGTGGGGTATGTAGTTGTGTGCGACATCGCGCGGGGCTCCGAAATTTTTGTAGCAAACATAATCTTCGCGCGCCAACGGCCTGTCGCGTAACTGACGGCCAAAGTGGGACAGGTGCGAGGCAAAGACCCTGGCGCGACGCAACGTCTCACCTCCAACAGCAGCAGAAGCAGGCAAACGATCGCCGAGCTCGGCCTAGGGGCTCACGGCCGTTGCTGAACCGGATCCGCCCCCACTTCTACTCCCAGAATGGGGCCAAGAAAATTGAAGATAGACGCAAAATGCTGGAGTAACTCAGCGGGACCGGCAGCATCTCTGGAGAGAAGCAATGGATGAAGTTTCGGGTCAAGACCCTTCTTTCAGTCTGAAGAAGGGTCTCGACCCGAAACGACACCCATTCCTCCTCTCCAGAGATGCTGCCAGTCCCGCTGAGTTACTCCAGCTTTGTGTCCATCTTCAAATGACATCACGCGCTCCAGATGGCTGTGCGGGCGCATGAAATCATGCGCGACCTTCGCGGGACCGTCGCGCCTCAACGCGACCACGAAATGAGAAATTTGGAGCAGAAAGAGAAGACTGGCAAGGTAGAACGTTTTTGTTAAGCATAATCATTTGCAATGAATTGATGAATCTCATGGCACGTGTATGTGTGCAACCCCATCAAAATGTTAAAGGCCACAATACATTGTCTAAAAAAAAAAATGGCCTCCTGTCTGTGTGTTCTTTTTGATAGCTGTGCCTTATCTTCCTTGAATAATGACGTATTGATTCTATTGATGAGCATTTGACGGCTCTGGGCCTGTAGTCGCTGGAGTTTAGAAGGATGAGGGGGCACCTCATTGAAACATACAGTATAATGAACAGCCTGGATTGAGTAGATGTGGAGAGGATGTTACCACGAGTGGGAGAGTCTAGTACCAGAGGGTACAGCCTCAAAATAAAAGGACGTACCTTTAAAAAGGAGATGAGGAAGACATTCTATAGAAAGAGGGTAATGAATTCATTGTCACAGGTGGTTGTAGAGGCCAAGTCTTTGGGTATTTTTAAAGCAGGGATTTTGAGATTCTTGATTAGTAATGCCCCTGTCCCACTTAGGAAACCTGAACGGAAACCTCTGGAGACTTTGCGCCCCACCCAAGGTTTCCGTGCGGTTCCCGGAGGATCCCGGAGGTTTTTGTCAGTCTCCCTACCTGCTTCCACTACCTGCAACCTCCGGCAACCACCTGCAACCTCCGGGAACCGCATGGAAACCTTGGGTGGGGCGCAAAGTCTCCAGAGGTTTCCGTTCAGGTTTCCTAAGTGGGACAGGGGCATAAGGGTTGCAAAGGTTATGGGAAGAAGGCAGTAGAAAGGGATTGAGAGGGAAATAAGTCTCTACTATTTATTTCATTCCCCTTGCATGTTTTTCCTCTACCTGCTAAATTTTTGTAAGGTGTCCTTGAGACTCTTGAAAGGCGCCCATAAATAAAATTTATTATTATTATTATTAAAGATAAATTGGCTTTGAATGAATGGCCAATTCTGGCCAATTAGACTTGATGGGCTGAATGGCCTAACTATTCCTATGACATGAACTTTTGCAGGGTGATCTACTGGAGGGCAATGGTGTTACTGGTGCCCTGTGTATTACAAAGCCTTGGCCGGGCATGGCCAGAACTATCTATGGGGATCATGAGAGATTCGTGACTACATATTTCAAGAAATATCCAGGTAAGAGACAAATATTTTCAGATAAATATTTACCCTTCTAACAGATGTAGAACATAAAAATAAATTCATCTTTGATCAATTAGTCTTGGAATCTTAGAGCTGTTTAGCACAGAAATTGAACCTTCGGCCCATCTTGTCCAGTGTTGCAGTGCTAGATGTTTAGATGCCGGGGCTGTCAAACGGGTGTCATTTCAGGTTTTGCTTGGGGCGGGCCGGGGGGAAACTCGTCTCCCACGAGGGTCAAACAAGATTATAGCCTATCACTACATCCCAGTGTATAGCTAGTACAATGAAACATATAATATTTAATTTAATAATATGACAAAATATTGCACGGTTGCACTCACTAATTATCATGAAATATAAATATCAAACAAGTTAAGAAAAAGACGGCCATCATGTATTTTTACAGAGGTGGAGGCCCGGCACCAACTTGCCCTGACTCTCCCACAGCTCTGGGCCCTCACACACACACACAGACACACACACTCACTCACTCACTCACTCACACTCACACACACACACACACACACACACACTCACCCCCACACACACACCAACACCACCACACTCACACACCACTCACACACCACACACACTCACTCACACTCACACACACACACACACACACACACTCACACACCACACCACACACACACACACACACTCCACACACACACCACACACACACACACTCACTCACCCACACTCACACCACACACCACCACACACACACACCCCCACCTCACCCCACACACACACTCCACTACACCACACACACACACACCCACTACACAACTACACCATCACCACACACACACACACCCACCACACACACTAACTACACACCCACACAACACTCAACTCACACCAACACCACTCACACTCACCACACACCACACTCACACACACACAATCACCCACACACACACACACACACCTCACACACACACACACACACACACACACCCACACTCACTCACTCACACACACAATCAGACACACAAACACACACACACAACACACACACACACACACTCACACACACACACACACACACACACACACTCACACACTCACACACACACTCACACACTCACACACTCACACACTCACACTCACACACTCACTCACACACACAATCCGACACACAAACACACACACACACTCACTCACACACACAGCCACACAATCAGACACACAAACTCACTCACACACACACTCTCTCACTCACACACACACTCACTCACACACTCACACTCACACACTCACTCACACACACAATCAGACACACAAACTCACTCACACACACACTCACACACACACTCACTCACTCACACTCACACACACTCACACACACACACACACACACACACACAATCAGACACACAAACACACACACTCACTCACTCACACACACACACACACACACACAATCAGACACACAAACTCACTCACACACACACTCACACACACACTCACTCACACACACACTCACTCACTCACACACTCACTCACTCACTCACACACTCACTCACACACACAATCAGACACACAAACTCACTCACACTCACTCACACACACACTCACACACACACACTCACACACACGCACACACTCACACTCACCCCCTCACACACACACTCACCCCCTCACACACACACTCACTCACCCCCTCACACACACTCACCCACACACCCAATCACTCACTCACCCACACACTCACACACACACACACTCATTCACCCACACACACACCCACACACATCCACACACCCACACACTCACACACTCACACACACACTCACCCACACACTCACCCACACACTCACCCACACACACACTCACTCACCCACCCACATACACTCTCACTCACACACTCACCCACACCCACACTCACACACACACACACACACACACACACACACACACACACACACACACACACACACACACACACACACACACACACACACACCCGCTCCAGACACTCCCTCCACGGACACTCCTCGACTTGACCGCCCACCTGCAGGCCCGGTGCTCCACCGCTGGACTGCGGCACCACCAGCGGGCCAGAGCCGTCACCTCACCAGAGATCCAGGCTCAGCACCAGGCCCACAACCTCCACCATGCAGACGGCACGTGGTCTGGCTCTGCTGGTTCCTGCTGCTCCCCCCCCTCCTACAGGGACCCTCAGTAGTGATGGATCTTCCACTTCCCCCTCTTTTAATCAGCTTACCCCGACTACACACCCACTAGTTAAAATTCCCCGCTGTTTATCTTGGTTTTTTTTTACAGAGGTGCCGGATCGGTGCTCTGGTGAGCTCCAGCAGCACTGCACCCCTGATCTTGTCCTTGCCGACCAAGTTTGTACATTGGGCTAGTTCCGATTGCTTGCATTTGACCAATATCCCTCTAAACTCTTCCTATCCAAATATCTTTTAAAAGCTGTGATTGTATCCACTTCTATCCACCTTGATCGGACTTTGCTGGCTTTACCTGGCACTAAACGTTACTCCCTTATCAAGTATCTATACACTGTAAATGGATCGATTGTAATCACGTATTGTCTTTCCGCTGACTGGTTAGCACACAACAAAAGCTTTTCACTGTACCTCGTTACACCTGACAATAAACTAAACTCAACTATAGCTTCCTCTAGCAGCTCATTCCAAGATATAGGGTACCCTCCGAGTACAAATTTTGTCCCTTAAATATCTCCCCTCTCATATGTAACCTATGCCATTTAGGTTTAGAATCATCCACCCTGGGGAAAAATCTGCAGGCTTTGCCCATGTCCCCCATGATCTTGTACAACTCAAACATGTCGCCATTCAGCCTCATGCAACCCATTCAAAAAAGTCCCAGCTTAGCCACCCTCTCCTTATAACTCAAGCTCAGGTAACATCCTGGTGAATCTGAAGAAGGGTTTCGGCCCGAAACGTTGCCTATTTCCTTCGCTCCATAGATGCTGCTGTACCCGCTGAGTTTCTCCAGCTTTTTTGTGTACCTTCGATTTTCCAGCATCTGCAGTTCCTTCTTAAACACCTGGTGAATCTCTTCTGCACTGTTTTCAACTTAATGGCATCCTTCCTGAGGCTGGGCGACCAGAACTGTACACAGTGCTCCAAGCGTGGGCTCACCAACGACTTGTTCTCAATGTGTGCCACTGCACTGACTATACTTCCCACTGTGCAATTGCACAGCATACATACCTGGTGGAATGTGGTTATACCCTTCCTTCCCATCATCTTTCAGGATGCTACTTCACTGGCGATGGTGGTCACAGATCAAAGGAAGGCTACTACCAGATTACTGGACGGATGGATGATGTTATCAACATCAGTGGACATAGACTGGGCACAGCTGAATTAGAGAACGCACTGGTAAGGAGACTGTGGGGACACAGGAGGGTGCACACCTCCTTGCATGGAAGCATAGAAATCTAATATACTGCATATAAATGAATAGAAAGAAATATTTATTAAAACAATAGAACTACACAAAACTCCAACTGAACAGTAGCGAAACAGCAAGTACACACTGAGTCCCACACATCGTTCAACTGCAAAAGCTGGTCAAGGTTTGTCCGGGAGCTCCTTACGGCAACTGTGTCTTAAGGTCTGTGCGTCCCAGCGCCAATCTGGAATCGTGGCCAGGGGTGAAGTCTGGTGTGCAGCATGCACTTACATAATCAATAACCCCGTGATTTTACCCATCTGCAAACAACAGATTCTGGAACCAG
Organism: Amblyraja radiata; assembly: GCF_010909765.2. Classification (NCBI taxonomy): domain Eukaryota; kingdom Metazoa; phylum Chordata; class Chondrichthyes; order Rajiformes; family Rajidae; genus Amblyraja; species Amblyraja radiata. Next base: position 6,856,261 of record NC_045963.1, on the reverse strand, counting down.
CTGGTGAGGGTGGCAAAGTTGAAAGCAGATGAGCGGGCAAGTTTTATTTCACACAGCGGGTGGTGAATGCATGGTACGAGCTGCCGGGGGTGGTAGATATGGTAAACTTTTGGTGCTGAAAACAAGGGCTATTTATGACATCAGGCACCGAGCTGATACCAAATGTCTTTGAGAAAGACAGGTTTATTTTATCTTGTCTTTACAGGTGGTCCCTTGATTTACTAACCAAGGCCGAGCATTTTCTCAAGTACTTATTTATTTATCTCTTTGAGCTTGGTGCTAGTACAGCACAAGAACAGGCCCTTTGGCCCACGATGTCTATGCAGAACATGATGCTAAGACCATCACTTATCTGCCTGTACCTTTTGCAATTGAGCAGTGCAAGAAGGCCCGCTATGATCTTCACAAAGCCATCGCGGGACAAAACCAGGATATACTTGAGTCCCAGTATAATCACTCGGACTCACGGAGAATGTGGCAAGGTCTGAATAAGATAACTGGCTGCAAACGAGGTCAGGCAACATCGTTGGTGATAGTGCGACCCTACCCGATGAACTGAATGCTTTCTATGTTCGCTTCGACCAGGTGACACCTGGCCCTTCAGACTCCAGTGTGCCTCTCCCCAGGGTGACTGTAGCAGATGTTAGATCGGCCTTGCTGAGGGTTAACACACGGAAAGCAACTGGCCCAGACGGAGTTCCTGGCCGTGTCCTTAGAAGCCGCATGGACCAGCTAGTGGGAGCATTCATGGACATCTTTAATCTCTCCCGACTCCGTTCTGAGATACACACTTGCTTCAAGAAGACCACCATCGTCCCAGTGCCGAAGAACAGCGAGACCTCATGCCTAAACGACTGCCGTCCAGTGGCCTTGACATCCACCATCATGAAATGTTTTGAGAGGCTAATTATGGAACGCATTAAATGCAGTCTATCCAGCGGCCATGACCCACTGCAGTTCACCTACCGCCACTACAGGCCCACGGACGATGCCATCGCCCTGACCCTACACTCATCCCTAGAACACCTGGATAAGAGAGACACCTGCATCAAACTCCTATTCCTAGACTGCAGCTCTGCCTTTAACATCATTACACCATCCAAGCTCATCACCAAACTAGCGGGACTTGGTGTCACCACTCATCTCTCCAACTGGATCCTCGACTTCCTGACCAACAGACCCCAATCAGTGAGGATAGGGGACAAATCATCCTCCACGATAATCCTCAACACTGGTGCTCCACAAGGCTACGTTCTCAGCCCCTTCTTTACTCCTTGTACACCCACCACTGTGCAGCCGTGGCCAAATCTAATTCATGTTCAAATTCGCAGACGACACCAACATTGTGGGCCGGATATTAAATAATGATGAGACGGAGTACAGGAAGGAGATTGAGAACCTCGTGTCCTGGTGTGGAGACAACAACCTTTCTCTCAATGTCAGCAAGACAAAGGAGATAGTGATAGACTTCAGGAAGTGAAGCGGTTCACATTCCCCAGTTTGCATTGATGGTGCCAAAGTAGAGATGGTTGAAATACTTAGGAGTCAATATCACCACCAACTTCTCCTGGGCCACCTATATTGAAGCAACAACCAAAAGCACACCAACGCTTCGACTGTATTAGAAGGCTTAGGAAGTTTGCCATGTCGCCTACAACTCTCACCAACTACAGATACACTATAGAAAGCATTTTGTCACGATGCATCACAGCTTGGTTTGGGAATATCTCCATCCAAGACCGCAAGAAATTGCAGTGAATTGTGGACGCAGCCCAGACCATCGCACAAACCAACCTCCCTTCCATTGACTCCATTTATACCTCACGCTGCCTCGGCAAGGCCAGCAGCGTAATCAAGGACGATTCGCACCCTGGCCACTCCCTCTTCTCCCATCAGGCACAAGGTAGAGAAGTGTGAAAATGCTCACCTCCAGATTCAGGGACAGTTTCTTCCCAGCTGTTATTAGGCAAGTGAATCATCCTACCACAACCAGAGAGCAGTGCTGAACTACTATCTGCTTCCTTGGTGACCCTCGGACTATCTTTGACAGGACTTTGCTACACACTGTAAATGGTTCGATTGTAATCATGTATTGTCTTTCTGCTGACTGGTTAGCACGCAGCAAAAGCTTTTCACTGTACCTCAGTACACGTGACAGTAAACTATCGGGACGACAGATGGCACAATGGGCTAAGTGTTCGGCTGGCAACCGGAAGGTAGCCGGTTCGAATCCCGCTTGGAGTGCATACTGTCGTTGTGTCCTTGGGCAAGACACTTCACCCACCTTTGCCTGTGTGTGAATGTGTGTGAATGTGTGTGAGTGATTGGTGGTGGTCGGAGGGGCCGTAGGCGCAGATTGGCAGCCACGCTTCCGTCAGTCTGCCCCAGGGCAGCTGTGGCTACAGAAGTAGCTTACCACCACCGAGTGTGACTGAGGAGTGAATGAATAATGCGATGTAAAGCGCCTTGAGTATTAGAAAGGCGCTATATAAATCCCATCCATTATTATTATTATTATTATTAAACTAACTAAACCACCGACTGCACGTTGCACGTGCTCACCACCTTCTGCGTGAAAACATTTGTCCAGCACATCTCTTTTAGTCTTTGCCCCTCACTTTAAATCTGTGCCCTCTAGTTTTTGGTATTTCCATCCCGGGAAAAAGTTTCTGAATGTATGTTTTACAGATAAATTCTTCTTATCTGAAAAGCCTGTTTTAATCTTGACATTCCAGGGTTCTCTCCCATTTAGATGGTGTAGATAGTGCTCTCTCCTCCATTTACAGAAAGCAGGCACTAGTTGAGCTTGTGACTCTCATACACACTGACTGCTGCGATGAGAGGGGGAGAAGGGCAAGGGAAGAAAATCTTTAAGTCACTGAAGTGCATGACTCTGCGATGCTGGGAGCTGAGCCGCTGAGTTATAGAGCTACTCAGCATGGAATCAGGGCTACTTGTCCATGCCAACCAAGTTGGTATACTGGGCTAGCCCCATACCCCTGTAAACATTCCCTATCCTATATCCAGTCAGTGCTAACTGAGAAGAAAAGTCAGCAAATAAAACTGAATGTGGGAAAATAAATGTTTAAAAATAATCCCCTATCTGTGACCCTTTAATTCAGATGAGGTTTATGACTTGCTGCCAGGCTTGCAACTTGTTTTATATTAGTTTACTTGTAGTTTAGTTCAGTTTACTTTATTGTCAAGTGTACCGAGGTACAGTGAAAAGCTTTCTGTTGTGTGCTATCCAGTTAAAAGTCTGTACATGATTACAACAAGCCATCCACAGTGTAAGATAAAGTCTGTTCAAAGATCTCCAATGGGCTGTCAGGACTGTATTCTAGCTGGTGAGAGGACGGTTCAATTGTCTAATACCTGCTGGGAAAACCAGGCTGCACCCCCTCCACACAATCCTGGATCTCCTGCCATCAGGCAAGAGATACCGTAGCATTAAAGCCCGGACAACCAGACTGCTAAACAGCTTCCTGCCACAGGCTGTGAGGCTGCTAAACAGTCACTCCACCTGATTCTGCTGCTTTTTTGCACTGACAATTTAATAATTGTCTGAGGAAAGACATTCTTGCCATAGAGGGAGTACAGAGAAGGTTCACCAGACTGATTCCTGGGATGGCAGGACTTTCATATGAAGAAAGACTGGATAGACTCGGCTTGTACTCACTAGAATTTAGAAGATTGAGGGGGGATCTTATAGAAACTTACAACATTTTTAAGGGGTTGGACAGGCTGGATGCAGGAAGATTGTTCCCGATGTTGGGGAAGTCCAGAACAAGGGGTCATAGTTTAAGGATAAGGGGGAAATCTTTTAGGACCGAGATGCGAAAAACATTTTTCACACAGAGAGTGGTGAATCTGTGGAATTCTCTGCCACAGAAGGTAGTTGAGGCCAGTTCATTGGCTATATTTAAGAGGGAGTTAGATGTGGCCCTTGTGGCTAAAGGGATCAGGGGGTATGGAGAGAAGGCAGATACAGGATACTGAGTTGGATGATCAGCCATGATCATATTGAATGGCGGTGCAGGCTCGAAGGGCCGAATGGCCTACTCCTGCACCTATTTTCTATGTTTCTATGTTTCTATAACAACTCTGGCACTGGCCACTTAAATCAGCTGCCCTGGACAATTTATGGCTGTTTTTCCTTGTATTTTAATGTTGCTGTTTTTTACCTGCACTTTTTAACTATTCGTATTGTTATCAGGGACTGGATTGTTTTTATTGTTTTTATTTATGTGTGAAATGTTTATGTGCGATGCTCTGGTATTCCCTGGGAAACGTCTTCTCATTTTGCACTGTACAACTGTTGCTTTGCAAGATGACAATAAAGGGTTGATTGATTGATTGAAGAAACGGTGCCAGAATCTGAAGGTCACAGATCATTGTCCTTTGATTCACGTTCTGTCAGAGAGAAAGCAACAAATACATGTGCATGCATGACAGTGGGGAACTGGCAGCTACATGTGCGTGAATAGTGTCTGTTACTGCTCTGTCTGATTTTCAAAAGGCACGATTTCAACAGGAAATGGGTTGCAAATGTTTTTGAAGTATGCTCCAAATGATTTTCAAAAAGATGCACAGCACAGCACAGCAACATGCCCTTCAACCCAACTTGCCCATGCTGACCAAGATGCCCCATCTGCGCTGGTCCCACCTACCCATGTTTGTCCCATATCCTTCTAAACCTCTCCTATCCATGTATCTTCCAAGTGTCTTTTAAATACTGTTCTAGTACCTGCCGCAACTACCCTCTTTGGCAGCTCGTTCCACATACCCACCACTCTCGGAGTGAAAAAGTTGTGCCTCAGCTTCCTATTAAATCTTTCCCCTCTCACACTAACTATATTACATTTATTTTTAATCACCCTACCCTATGTAAAAGACTGTACATTCACCCTATTGATTTCCTTCATGATTTGATACAGCTCTATGAAATCATCCCTCATCCAAACCGTTGACATAAACCAGAAACAGCAATGGGCCCAGCATTGATCCCTGAGATGCACCACTCATTACAGGCCTCAAGTCCAAAACACACACCTCCATCACCATCCTCTGCTTCCTTCCATAAAACCAATTATCTATCTACTGTTTAAGAAGGAACTGCAGATGGAAAATGCTGGATGTGCTGGAAAATACTTCAGTCTGAAGAAGGGTTTCGCCCAAAACGTCGCCTATTTCCTTCGCTCCATAGATGCTGCTGCACCCGCTGAGTTTCTCCAGCATTTTTCTCTATCTACTGTCATCAGCTTGGAATATCTGACAAGTATTGGGCTTCATTGATTTAAACTGAAGCCTTGACTTTTCAACATGCATACCAATCATTTAGAGGAAGCGAGTTGTAAAACCACGCATTGAGCAGTAAACCTCAAGAAAGATTCAGCAAAATGAAATTGGTAGCACCATCTTTCTGTAGAATAGCTGTTCATGGTGAATGGTAGGGTTCTTTCATGAGATGACATATCTCTGTTTAAATGGCCTTCAGGATGAACACCCTGATGTGCCAGAGACTGCAGTGATTGGCATCCCTCACGAATTGAAAGGAGAAGGTAAGTGAGAGAAATAGCAACTATATTTATGTTTTTTTAAATCAGCTAATGTGCATAGATTCAAGTGCTGGTAGCTTTTGAAATTAAATACAAATTTAATTTGTAAAGAATTTCACTTTGTTTGAAGGTCTCAGGAAGACATATGGGCAGTACAGTGGCGCAGCCAGTAGAGCATTAGAGACTTGGTTTAATCCTGACCTTGGGTACTGTGTGTGCGGAGTTTGCACATTCTCCTTGTGACCGCGTGGGTTTCCTTCTGCTGCACTGGTTTTAGAAACATAGAAAATAGGTGCAGGAGTAGGCCATTCGGCCCTTCGAGCCTGCACCGCCATTCGATATGATCATGGCTGATCATCCAACTCAGTATCCCGTACCTGCCTTCTCTCCATACCCCCTGATCCCTTTAGCCACAAGGGCCACATCCAACTCCCTCTTAAATATAGCCAATGAACTGGCCTCAACTACCTTCTGTGGCAGAGAATTCCAGAGATTCACCACTCTCTGTGTGAAAAATGTTTTCCTCATCTCGGTCCTAAAAGATTTCCCCCTTATCCTTAAACTGTGACCCCTTGTTCTGGTCTTCCCCAACATCGGGAACAATCTTCCTGCACCTAGCCTGTCCAACCCCTTAAGAATTTTGTATGTTTCTATAGGATCCCCCCTCAATCTTCTAAATTCTAGCGAATACAAACCGAGTCTATCCAGTCTTTCTTCATATGAAAGTCCTGACATCCCAGAAATCAGTCTGGTGAACCTTCTCTGTACTCCCTCTATGGCAAGAATGTCCTTCCAAAGATTAGGAGACCTGATAGTTTTCTCCTGCATCCCAAAGACATGCAGGTTTGCAAGTTAATTGGCCTCATAAATTACCCCCAGTGTGCAGAGAAGATAGACACAAAAAGCTGGAGTAACTCAGCGGGACAGGCAGCATGAACTGAATGACTGAAGACTGAAGAAGGGTCTCGACCCGAAACGTCATCCATTCCTTCTCTCCAGAGATGTTGCCTGTCCCACTGAGTTACTCCTGCTTTTTGTGTCTATCTTCGGTTTAAACCAGCATCTGCAGTTCCTTCTTACACAACCAGTGTGCAGTGAGTGGATGAGAAAGTGGGATAGCATAGAACTAGTGTGAACGGGTGATCAATGATGGGCTGAAGGGCCTGTTTTCACGTTAGGTCACTGAACTAAACAAAACAGGAGTACAAAACTCAAAGTGCTGGAGTAACTCAGCGAGTCGTGCAGCATCTCTGGAGAACTGGTATAGACTATGGGAAAATGGTTCTGACTATCTACGCCTCATAATTTTGTACACCTCTACTACTATCAGGTCTCCCCTTAACCTCTGGCTTTCCAGCGAAAACAATCTCTCCAACCTCTCCCTGTAGCTCATACCCTCTAATCCAAGCGGAATTCGGGTAAATCTCCTCTGCACCCTCTCCAAAGCCTCCACATCCTTCCTGCAATGGGTCGACCAGAACTGCACACAATACTCCAGATTGTTATGTGTTAAAGAATGTACCCGAGCTTACCTGTGCCTTGTTCATTCATAAGAGAAGCAATCTTGTCATTTTGCCCGATCTGGTCTATTTCTGTCTAGTCCTACACCACTTGGTTGATCTATAAGTATTCTCTGAAGTAATAATAATAATAATAATAATAATAAGCCTTTATTGTCATTGTACTTAGAAATACACAAAATTAGGAGAGCTACTCCTGATCAGTGCAACCAAAACAAGTCCAAACAAGACAAAGACACATCCAATACATTCAATGCATTATTTTGCACTGGGAGAATATTACACTTTAAATTTAGTAAATACTTTAAAATAATTTTAAAAAAGAGGAAATATTAACTGAGTGGTCTGTATTTTAGTGGAATTGATATCAGCATCTCTCATGTTGTGTGGATATTTGAGGAATTTAGAGTTCTACATAGAAACATAGAAAATAGGTGCAGGAGGAGGCCATTCGGCCCTTCAAGCCAGCACCGCCATTCATTGCGATCATGGCTGATCGTCCCCTATCAATAACCCGTGCCTGCCTTCTCCCCATATCCCTTGATTCCACTAGCCCCTAGAGCTCTATCTAACTCTCTCTTAAATCCATCCAGTGACTTGGCCTCCACTGCCCTCTGTGGCAGGGAATTCCACAAATTCACAACTCTCTGGGTGAAAACGTTTTTTCTCACCCGAGTCATAAATGGCCTCCCATTTATTCTAAGACTGTGACCCCTGGTTCTGGATGGCTCACGGTTCTGGATGGCCCTGGTTCTGATGGCCCAGGGAAAGAAACTGTTCTTGAGTCTGTTTGTCCGGCTTTTGACGCACCTGTACCACCTACCAGAGGGCAGGAGGTTGAACAGGAACTGTCCAGGATGGGAGGGGTCTTTGATTATATTCCTGGCTCTACAGAGGCATCGAGAGCATCCAGGGAAGGCAGAGGGCAGCCGATGATTTTCAGGGCAGTTTCGATCACCCTCTGCAGTGCTCTCCTGTCTGCTGCTGAGCATACCACACTGTGCCAGCACACTCTCGATGGTGGAGCGGTAGAAGGCCACTAGTAGCTTCTGTTCTAAACTGTTCTTCCTTAGCACTCTCAGTACTGTAGCAAGATAACATTTGTATCATTTGTATCATATGCAGGATAAAGCACAAAGTGAGTAGCAGTTCAGGATGGAGGTTCAACATCAAGGGCAACTAGGAATGGGTGATAAAAAACACAAGCCTTTAGGTCATGAGGTCATGAGGAATAGGAGTAGAATTATGCCATCCGGCCCATCAAGTCTACTCCGCCATTCAATCATGGCTGATCTATCTCTCCCTCCTAACCCCATTCTCCTGCCTTCGTCCCATACCCTCTGACAACCGCTTCAGAGCGATGCAAGCATTTGAAGAATGAATGAAATAAGCTGATGTTAAAGCAAGATTCAAAAGGCAAATAAAGGTTTATTTGTCAAATGCATCAGTAATGGAACGATGAAATTCGTACTTGCTGCAGCTTTACTGGCCCATTAACACAGTAACATAGAAATAAATATGCAATAATCAATAATACAATAAATTAATCATCAGTAATACTCTGTAACCAGACCATAATAGAGCCTGAAGAAGTGTCCCAACCCAAAACATCGCCTGTTCACGTTCTCCAGAGATGCTGCCTGACCTGCTGAGTTACTCCACCACCTGGGAGCTTTGTTCATAATAGGGCAAACCTGAAGTCTGCAATGCATCCAAAACAGTCCACAGTAGATCACAGTTGCTGGGGTAGGGTTGTGGTTAGAGTTGTGCCCTGTTCAAGAGACTGATGGCTGCTCGGAAGAAGCTGACCCGAAACGTCACCCATTCCTTCTCCCCAGAGATGCTGCCATTCCCGCTGAGTTACTCCAGCTTTTTGTGCCTAAGCTGTTCTTAAACTTGGAGGTCATGATTCTAGAACCTGAAGCACCGTTACTTCCCCCCCATTAAAAGTCCCGTTGTTCATGCTTGTTCATTTGCCTATTTCCTTCGCTCCATAGCTTGTTCATGCTTTGCCTATTTCCTCACCCGCTGAGTTTCTCCAGCACTTTTGTCTACCTTCGATTTTCCAGCATCTGCAGTTCCTTCTTAAAAACTCAGAAATATTTATAATCTCCTCAATGGTTGAATGAAAATGGGTTGTGGTTATGTTGATGTTGATTCTGATTTTCTATGGTTGAACACAAGTTCCCTGTCAGAATGCTTATTCTTATATACCCTGGTCTTCCTTTTGTGTAGGAAGGAACTGCAGATGCTAGTTTAAACCGTAGACACAAAATGCTGGAGTAACTCTGCGGGACAGGCAGCATCTCTGGAGAGAAGGAATGGGTGACGTTTCGGGTCGAGACCCTTCTCCAGACTCGTGTGTCGATGTGTCTTTTGACTATTATGTATCTAAGTCTCTTTTGTGATTTGTTTCAGCTGCATTTGCCTTTGTTGTTATGAAAGATTCTGAGGCCATTTCAAAATCAGCCATGGTTAAAGAACTCAAGTCACTCGTGGCAACTAACATCGCCAAATATGCTGTTCCTGACTATATTATGGTGAGTGTTACCTTCAACTCTCAGATCTAGCTCAAACTTCTAAGCACATTTCAGGGATTGTTCAGGGATTTAGTTTATGCGTCGACAACATGCCAACCATCATTATTGTTATTTTGCACTGCTCCTTTGGAAATATCAATGTGAAATAGTAGAAGTATATTCAGCTCAACAGCCAGTTGCAAAATATCATTGTCCTTCTCCATCACCTTGCTTCTTTACCCCCGGACGATGCTCTCCTATCATCAGTTCGGCACAGTGGCGCAGCGGTAGAGGTACTTCCTTCTAGCGCCAGAGGCCTGGGTTCGATCATGACTACGGGTGTTGTCTGTACAGAGTTTGTACGTTCCCCCCGTGACCTGAGTGGGTTTTCTCCGAGATCTCCGGTTTCCTCCCACACTCCGCACATGTTGGAGATTAATTGGCTTGGTGTAAATGTAAAAATTGTCTCTGTGATGTGTAGGACAGTGTAAGTCCCTGTCCCACTTAGGACACCTGAACGGAAAGCTCTGGAGACTTTGCGCCCCACCCAAGGTTTCCGTGCGGTTCCCGGAGGTTGCAGGTGGTTGCCGGAGGTTGCAGGTAGTGGAAGCAGGTAGGGAGACTAACCTCCGGGAACCGCACAGAACCTTGGGTGGGGCGCAAAGTCTCCAGAGGTTTCCGTTCAGGTTTCCTAGGTGGGACAGGGGCATTAATGTGCGGAGATCGCTGGTTGGTGCAAGCTCGGTGGGCCCAAGGCCTGTTTCTGCGCTGTGTCTCTAAACACCGTTCATATTCCATTTTATCCCCTCTTTCCTCACCCACCCGTTCCCTTCCACCCAAATCCTTCACTCCAGCTTCATATTTCACTCATCCTCTTCTCTCCTTATCTGATGCCCTTTTGTCCCTTCACCTGACACTTACTCCACCCATCAGCCATTCACTCCCCCCCCCCCCACCTCTAACCACCTATCACTTGCCAGACTTTGTCCCACAGCCACGTCTATTTTACAGCTTTCTCCCCCCTTCTCCATCAGTCTGAAGGTAGATCCTGACCTGAAATGTCACCTGTCCATTCGCTCCACAGATGCTGCCTGACCCACTGAGTTCCTCCAGAACTTCTGTGTTTTGCTCAAGATCACATTGTCGTTCGTTTTATTCTTCCTTCTTTAGAAAGTATTATGTTAATTAATGCAAGGACCAACGGAACCGAGGAACATTCTGACTGACTAGAATAGGCGTAGCCATTTTTTAAACTCAAGTTGGACGGGAGGGGGATGGAGGTTGCAAGTGTGGTGCAAGTGTTTGGGTCTCCAATAGCATTCTTGGGAAGCATTCTTCTGAATGTCATTCCTGAATTTGAAATTAGATTAGCAGTCTCTATCTGCGAGATTTGGCTAAAGCAAATGGGACTAGCAATGAGAACCAGGATTTGAGTATAGGAGCAGGGAGGTTCTACTGCAGTTGTACAGGGTCTTGGTGAGACCACACCTGGAGTATTGCGTACAGTTTTGGTCTCCTAATCTGAGGAAAGACATTCTTGCCATAGAGGGAGTACAGAGAAGGTTCACCAGACTGATTCCTGGGATGTCAGGACTTTCATATGAAGAAAGACTGATAGACTCGGCTTGTACTCGCTAGAATTTAGAAGATTGAGGGGGGATCTTATAGAAACGTACAAAATTCTTAAGGGGTTGGACAGGCTAGATGCAGGAAGATTGTTCCCGATGTTGGGGAAGTCCAGAACAAGGGGTCACAGTTTAAGGATAAAGGGGAAATCTTTTAGGACCGAGATGAGGAAAACTGTTTTCACACAGAGAGTGGTGAATCTCTGGAATTCTCTCCCGCAGAAGGTAGTTGAGGCCAGTTCATTGGCTATATTTAAGAGGGAGTTAGATGTGGCCCTTGTGGCTAAAGGGATCAGGGGGTATGGAGAGAAGGCAGGTACAGGATACTGAGTTGGATGATCAGCCATGATCATATTGAATGGCGGTGCAGGCTCGAAGGGCCGAATGGCCTACTCCTGCACCTATTTTCTATGTTTCTATATTTCTATCTATCCATCTGGGTCTGCACGGATGGGTTAGGTTAAAGGGACAATTTTCTGAGCTGTATGACTCAACAAGTTTCCAACCCTGCTTTTTCTGACAAGCAAAGTATCACCAACCCAATGCATATGTTTGAACCCAGGGCAGTATGGGGGAGTTGGCAGATTCAGAGAGTACATGGTCAATCAAGTAGGATTTGCAGAGCAAGAAATGTAGCGAGCTGATGTTTAAGGCTTTCAACCTTTCATCAGGACAGGGAAAAGTTAGAAATAAACGAGTTTTGAGAAAAGATGATGCATGGAAAATGATTACAAAAGGGGGGACTCTGTGATCACAAAGAATGCAGGCAAGATTAAATATTAAAGTATAAAGTGTGAAGCACTTTAAGTGAATGGTAATGGGATATGTAAAAGTTAAAACATTAGTCCAGGGCAGACATAAAGGGGAGAAACAGAATTATTGTCAGATATTTCAAAAGAAAATACAATGGAAACTGGAAATCTGAAATCTTTTATTTCATGCAAGGGATGTTGATTATGTGAAGTTGTTGAACACAAGGTTGAATCTGGAATATGCAAAGATAAGGTTACACACAAAAAGCTGGAGTAACTCAGCAGCTCAGACAGCATCTCTGGAGAAAAGGGAATAGGTGATGTTTTGGGCCGAGATCCTTCTTCAGATTACTCAGCAAGTTTCTGAAGACGGATCTCGACCTGAAACGTCACCTATTCCTTTTCTCCAGAAATGCGTCTGTCCCTCTGAGTTACTCCAGCACTTGGTGTTCTTTTGTGTAAACCAGCATCTGCAGTTCGTGATTTCCCCTTCTTTATAAACCATTGGTTAAGCCACATCCAAAGTGCTGTTTACAGTTCTGATCGCCGTTCTAGAGCAAAGTATGGATTGCACTTGAGAGGTTGCAGAGAAGCCTTATAGTTAGAAGCAGAGATTGGACAGACTGGATGTGTAGGAAGGGACTACAGATGCTGGTTTACACCGAAGATGGACACACAATGCTGGAGTAACTCAGCGGGCCAGGCAGCAACTCTGGATAGAAGGAATGCGTGACGTTTCAGGTCGAGACCCTTCCTCAGACTGAGTGTCTCTTACACTTCCTTATCTCTGTAACTCCCTCTCCCCTGATGCTCAGTCTGAAGAAGGGTCTCGACCCTAAACATCACCCATTGCTTCTATCCAGAGATGCTGCCTGCCCTGCTGAGTTACTCCAGCATTTTGTGTCTATTACTGGATAGACTGGGTTTGTTTTCCATGCGTGGTGGTGGAGGCTAAGGGGGGATTTGATGGAGGTGTGGCGGTCCCTGGGGGGGTAGGCCACTCCTTGGATCATCCCCCTCGCCGATTGAGGGACGGGGCGTTGGTCTGCCACGGGGTTTCCAGACCATCCTGGGTGTGTGCTCTCGCTGTGTGTGGTGTGCTCTCGCTGTGTGGATCAAAGACTACTGTTTGAACCTGCCTGGCGTCTGGCCTTTTCCTGACCTCGTCCAGGCCACTACACTGGTGACCCCGCCATTCATCCACGTCGTGATGGATAGCAACGCTGTTGCACTTAAGCTCCCTACTCTGTGAACCGAAGAGCCCGACATCTGGTTCCAGCAGGCAGAGGCACAATTTGCTGTGCGAGATATTACAGCGGATGAAACAAAATACGTTTACGTGGTCAGCGCGCTTGACCAAGCGACTGCGAGGCGAGTTAAGCCTTTCCTTAAAGCCCCCTCCCCGTTCACTAACAAATATAGGGGCCTTAAGGAATTCATTATCAGGAGGTTTGGCCTTGGTGAATCTGAGCGGGCAGCTCGGATTCTCCGAATGGATGGCCTGGGCATGCTCGTCCTATTGGGGGACCACGAACCTTGTTTTCTATTTAAATTCGCTTACTTGCAGCAGGTCCCACCCGACATCCGCCTGCAGCTCGCCAGGGATCCCTTCACCGATATGCAGGTGCTGGCCGAGCAGGCCGACGAGCTGTGAATGTCTTGCCAGCGGGACCTGGAAGCGCTGACCGTCTTTCCCGTGACGTTTGGAGGCTCAGAGCAGGTCGGGGCCGCTATCGACCGCGTCTCTGCTGCTCCCAATCGGCCCCCGCGGCAAAATCCGTCCGTCATCTAAAATGAATAGATAGATAGTAGGAAACCTTTGCCCAGAGCAGTGGTGTCTCAAACTAGAGAGCATAGGTTTAGGGCAAAGGATAAAAAGGTTTAGAGAGGTTTCAAATGGTGCGTGAAGTATGAATGACTGTTAATTGTCCAATTTTCAGATTGTGAAGCGGCTTCCCAAAACCCGGTCCGGAAAGATCATGAGGCGGGTGCTGAAGAAAATAGTCACTGAGGAAACGACAGATCTGGGGGACCTCAGCACACTGGAAGACAAAGGCGTCATCGCAGAGATCATTGCCACCTACCAACAATATAAAAAAGATTCTGTAAGCAGCCAATAGATTATATCAAGACTTTTATATACGCCCCTCATTTTGACTCATAGGGCACCAAGTGCCTGCCGTTCAGGGTGATTATTCATTGTTGTACGGATAAGCTAATAAAACAGATTCCAATATTTATAAATCATTCCAAAACAAGCAAGTGACTCTCTTCTAGCCTATATTTGCTCTCCTGACCCATTATCAGAGGCCCAGAGGATTGCCATTCCATGCTGAGTGTGAGTATGTGGATTGATACTACAGTTGGATCGGGTGGATAGACAACTGTGTTTCTTCTCTTTATTGAATGTAACGTTTGGACTCTCACTCACTGAATAGAGATTGGGAAGAATCCTGAGTGGTTTTGTTTGTTCCTTTTCTTAATTTCCTTAAAAAAAGACATCAAGTTTCCTTCTGGATGTTCTCCTGCCAACTGATAAAAGCGATCCCTTTTCAGAATTTCCTGTCCTTAAACAGTTGGTGTTGTTGTTGGTTTATCATTGTCATGTGTATCGAGATAAAGTGAAAAGGTTTCTGAGTGCTATCTAGTCAAATCAGATCTAGTACAATCAATCAAACAGGTAGTGCAAAGGAACAGATACCAGAGTGCCGAATACAGTGTTAGCAGTATTATGAGTGGTTTTGGGCCCCATATCTGGGAGGGATGTCCTGGGTCTGGAGAGGGTCCAGAGGAGGTTTACGAGAATGATTAGTTTAGTTTAGGTTAGTTTTGTTTAGAGATACAGCGCGGAAACTGGCCCTTCGGCCCATCGGGTCCAGGCCGACCAGCGATCCCCGCACATTAACACTATCCTACACACACTAGGGACAATTTTAACATTTACCAAGCCAATTAACCTACAAACCTGTACGTCTTTGGAGTGTGGGAGGGAAACCGAAGATCTCGGAGAAAACCCACGCAGGACCCACGGGGAGAACGTACAAACTCCATACAGACAGCATCCGTAGTCGGGATCGAACCCGGATCTCTGGCGCTGCATTCGCTGTAAGGCAGCAACTCTACCGCTGCTCCACCGTGACAGCCTGGGGCTGATTGAGTTAACATATGATGAGGGTTTCATGGCACTGGTCCTGTACTCTCTGGAGTTTAGTAAGTTAAGGGGAGCCTCATTACAACATACCGAATAGTGAAAGGCATGGATAGTGTAGATGTGGAGAGGATGTTTCTGTTAGTGGGAGAGTCTAGCATCAGAGGGCACAGCCTCAGAATAAAAGGACGTACCTTTAGAATTGTGATGAGGAGGAATTTGTTTAGTCAGAGGGTGGTGAATGTGTAGAATTCGTTGCCACAAATGGCTGTAGAGGTCAAGTCAGTGGATATTTTTAGATAGATCAGCCATGATTGAATAGCGGAGTAGACTCAATGGGCTCTGAGCATTGGTGCATGATACTGGTGTTGCTCTTCAGAAAGGGGCAGAGGCTGGGGCCATCCTCAACTGTTCTCCTTGGGCTAAGATGACTACTGGCCTGGAGATGATTCTTGCACACTTTCTTGGTCAATTCCCCTGGATGATACTAGTCAAGGTGAAATAACTGCTCCAAAAAAAACCAAAGTGCTGGAGTAACTCAGCAGGCCAGGCAGCATCAGTGGAGGGAATGGACATATGATATACCTTTTTCAGCGTAGGCATATTTTTTAGGAGATTTCACAACAAAGCAGTAAATGGAGACACAAAGAACTGCTGGAATCCTGGTCAAAACAAGTGCTGGAGGAATTCAGTGGGTTTAGTGTCTCCATACTCCACTCCAATCCAGGCTAGGTGACTGATTTCTTATGGTGTCAATTTACTTGCAAAGTGTAGCTGCTTGTGTTGATCAAATGTATTCAGTATTATTGTATATTACCAACAAAGTCTTCAAATAATGAACAGTAAAATACAAACATATACTCCGCAAATAACAGCAATAATTCCGCATTCTGAGACATTTTTAGGATATTTCCAATGATGTTTAATACTTAGAATGGAGGTGACTTTCTTATTTCAAATAAAATACTACGAGCTATTTTTTCATAATGTTTACCATCAACAATAAAATGGAATTCCACAAAACTGCATCATGCATGGCTCGGACTTAGTTATTATTCCAGTAAACCACTTTGCAACATCCTAAGGCAGGGGTGGGGAACCTACGGCCTTCTAGGCCATTAAGTGCGGCCTTTTGAATGAATCCAAATTTTGTAATTGGACAAATAAAAGATGTCACAAAATGGAGAATCTCTGTATTTGCAAAGTCTGCTTGGCCTCTTTCTGTGAAAGTTGCAAGCTGTGAGTCACAGCTCCAAGGAGTCTGGACCCCAGATGGAAGTTGAGGATGAGGTGAGGTCCAGATGTCCTTCCTTTTGGTAATATGTATGAGGGTTTTGCAGAAGAGCTGAGCAGGGGTGCAAATGCATGATTAGGATTGGTCATAGGATGGGGTGTTGAGTATTGTTAATTATGTTGCAGGGTGTTTGTGCTGTTATCTTGTGAAGCCTTGTTAAAAATTGTTTATACTACCTGGGAAAATGTTTCTTTACTTTGGTGAACTGTCTTCCGTGGAAACGATGGAATGGGGTACTTTGTGATTGGGTTAGGGAACTGTCAATAACTGTATAATATGATCGATATTTGTGATTGGCTTGTAGGGGCTTCCCCCCTCCCCCCCATATAGTTTCGCACCACAGGTCCGATGCCCTATAAATGAGAGAGCACCACATGGATCGGAGCCGGAAATAATGCTACTGAAGCGACTTATAAAGTAGCTTATATACTCGGGGACAAAAGGGAAGTCATTTAGTGATGTAGAAATTGGAAAATAATGCATTGTCGAAGATGTAGGATGCTTAGACCCCGATAAGGCTTCAAAGTGCAAACAACTGCCTCTTTCAAGGAGAACTATAACTGATCGGCAACATGAATTAGCCCTCAACGTAACAGAACAACTCCACGCAATACACCAAAAGGAAAATATATATTATTCAATCGCTTTGGATGAATCAACTGATACTTCTGACTCAGCGCATGTTTTATACTTCATTCGGGCCATGACAGAAGATTTTCTTTGCTACAAAGAGTTACTCGCTTTGGGCACTCTTACGGGTAGAATACGAGGAATAGATTTCAAGATAAATGTTGTGAAGTTGGACTGGATTTGGTTAATTTAGTGAGTGTATGTACAGACAGTGCACCTTCCAATGACAGGAAAACGTGAAGGGTTTATTGCACAGATAAAGGTATTATCAGATCCAGATGCTCTCATTTCCATTGCACCTTACATCAGCAAAATCTCTGTGCTAAATCTACTATTTTAAGTGACACTTTGCAACAAGTTATAAGTATTGTTAACTATATTCGTGCAAATGCAACACGGCATCGTCAGTTTCGTAATATGCTAAAGTTGGACAATGAGGCATTCAGTGTGGATTTGCCCTATCATTGTTGGCTATCGCAGGGACAGGTGTTAGCTAAAATGTTATCTTTGCGAGAACAGATAGTTAAATTTCATGAAGAACAGAATCAGTAATGTGAATTATTGAAAGAAGATTTCTATAGAAATACTGCATTTCTGTGTGATATCATGTCAAACCAAAATGACTTGAATGTTTCTTTGCAAGGTAAAACTAAGTCTATATATGATGCTAGACTAAATGGGACCCGTTGGGTCCCATGTTCACACGGGAGGGCTGGTCCCCCTACGCAATATTCCACCTCTCCACCAATTCCAATATTGGTGGCCAGTGGGGGGGGGGGGGGGGGGGGGGGGGGCTTTCTGCAGCGCTGGTTTGGGTGTTGTGAACTGAAGGGACTGGTCTCCAGAGGGCTAGCATGGACATTGTGGGCCAAATGGATTCTTGGGGTGGCAGCTCAGTCCCACAAGCCGGATGTGCTGGCAGCTCACTCATGGCTGGTGGGCTGGCAGTTGACTCACGGCTATTCCTTGAAATTCAATTTCAAGCAGGGTGCAAGGCCACCAAATTCATGTGCAGTTTCCTAACACTTCAAGCAGGGTGCAAAGCCACCAAATTCAAGTGCAGTTTCATACCATTTCAAGCAGGGTGCAAGGCCACCAAATTCAAATGCAGTTTCATACCATTTCATGCAGGGTGCAAGGCCACCACATTCAAATGCAGTTTCAAACCATTTCAAGCAGGGTGAAACCACCATAAAACCACACAAAACACCAGACTCACTGTTCAGTAGACATTCAGTGTGTTCAGTTGATTCACAGCTCAGACAGAGTCGTGACCTCTCCCTCCCCCATCATGCAGAGACTAAGCCACACCCATACTTCCGGGTTTCATAATCCCTCCCACTGGAAAAGGTGTGGCCTTCATGGCATGATTGACAGGACAGAGATTCTCAACATTTTTTTAAACACTAATAACACTTTCATTTTTCATGGATGGGAAGAATCCTCTGCACCTGATGAACGGAGGGGGTCTGAGTAAGATGGCCAAAAATCACAGCCATAAGTGGTAGCATTTTATCTAAAATCAATATACAGTGCCAACCAACCATTTGCAGTGCTTTTTACTTCAACCCAAAACCCCAAACCAACCATTGGCAGTGCTTTTTACTTCAACTCCAAACCCCAATCCAACCATTTGCAGTGCTTTTTACTTCAACCCAAAATCCCAAACCAACCATTTGCAGTGCTTCTTACTTCAACCCAAAACTCCAAACCAACCATTTGCAGTGCTTTTACTTCAACCCAACCACATTTTCATTTTCAAACCACATTAAGGGCACTCAAGGTCAGTAAAACCACACTCACAGTTTAGTAGACATGTGTTCAGTGTTATTCACAGCTCAGACTGTGAGACGTGAACCTCTTACTTCCCCCATCTTGCAGAGACTGAGTGAGGCACAACACTTCCGGGTTTTATAGTCCCTCCTCCCTCCCACCAGCAGGGGAAGCAGAGAGAATGTCAACATTTTTAAAACATTAATAACTCTTTTATGTTTCATCAATGGGAAAAATCCTCTTGTCCAGCACAACAGAGTAAGCTGGCCAAAAATCACAGCCGTAAGTGTCAACGTTTTTTCTAAAATCACGAAACAGAAAAACAGGAAGTGGTCAAGATCTTACTTTTAGTAATATAAACAATAGCCAGTGCCCTCAGTATGAAAGACCGGAATAGATCAAATCAGATCTCTATACAATAACCAGCGTCCTTCAATATGAAGCCCTGAATTTGGTGAAATTTGAATCGGAAAATTTGGAATTTAAATCACTGTTCCAGATAATAGATGCATCTCCCAATCCCTTCTCAGTGTTGCTTTAAAGTATTTCTCAGCCAATCTATACTCCAACACTGAGTTCCCAGTACTGTTCCGAAGTTCTTAAACTTATCTGAAGTTCTTAAACAGCACACAGTCAGGGACTCAAACCCCTAGGCAACTCCTTCCCATCTGCTAAATACTGGTCCTCAGCACTTCTCCGCTTCGTGCTGGTCTTTGATGCTGATTTTTAAGTGTCTCTTTCCAATTGCACTCTTTGCACTGATACAGTACTTACCCCTCTTAGTACTGTCCCTACAGGGCTCTCACTTAACTTTTTTTCTCTGTTGTTAGCCGGGCAACCCAGGCAGCTTTTCTGGTTGCCAAATGACAGTTTAGGTGGTCATCTAAGATGGCTTGCATGATGCGTGCGATAATGTGCTCGAATGAAGTGCGTAGTTACCAGTCGGAATTATGGTCAATGAAGCATTCACATATTATTTCTGCTTCAAATAAAGCCACAAACTAAACATATTCACCAATCAAGACATGATATATACCACAATGACATGCAGCAAAGTTATAATACAGTATCTCAACTATTTTTACACGTTGCAATGAATGCAATTTCTATTATTTCTTTCCACTTCCAAACAAAAAGGTGGTTGGATTATTCAGCGTATGATCAACCACGGTGAGACCAAGCGTAGGCTTGGCGATCGCTTCGCACAACACCTCCACTCAGTTCGCAATAACCAACCTGATCTCCCGGTGGCTCAGCACTTCAACTCCCCCTCCCATTCCGAATCCGACCTTTCTGTCCTGGGCCTCCTCCATGGCCAGAGTGAGGCCCACTGCAAATTGGAGGAACAGCACCTCATATTTCGCTTGGGTAGTTTACACCCCAGCGGTATAAACTGGCTTCTCCAATTTCCGGTAGTCCTTGCTTTCTCCCTCCTTCCCCTCCCATTCCCAGCTCTCACACAGCCTACTGTCTCCGCCTCTTCCTTTCTTTTTCCCGCCCCCCCCCCCCGACATCAGTCTGAAGAAGGGTCTCGACCCGAAACATCACCTATTCCTTCGCTCCATAGATGCTGCTTCACCCGCTGAGTTTCGCCAGCATTTCTGTCTACCCATTCACACGAGTGCTGTTATCCCACTTTCCTCACCCACTCCCTACACATTAGGGGCAATTTTACAGATACAAGTTAACCTACAGAGCCAATGCGTCTTTGGGATGTGGGAGGAAACCCACACGCTTGCAGGGAGAATGTGCAAAGTCAAAACAAAGAGTGCCCGAGGACAGGATCGAACACAGATATCTGGCGAGTGAGGCAACAAGTCCATCAGCTGTGCCACTATATTTTGTTTTCCAACACAAAAAATTATACGTTGATAACTTTGGTTACTAAAAAAATGAAACTATCCATTTTTAGTCTTAAATCTCTAAGTGACGCTATGTCCCCCTTTACAGCTACTGTATGTTTTAATTCAGTTCAAGACTATGGGGCAGTACATTGGCCATAAAGTTGCTGCCTAAAAGTGCCAGAGATCCTGAATATGGGTGCTGTTTGGATGGAGTTTGCTCCTTTTCCTTTTGATTGCATGGGTTTTCTCTGGGTCCTCTTGTTTCCTTCCACATTCCAAAGGTGTGCAGGAACCTTTTTCAGACCCAACCCCAAACGTAATATTTTCCTTTACTCCAGAGATTCTGTCTGGCCTGTTTAGATACTCCAGCTTTTTGTGTCTATCTTCAGTTTAAACAAGCATCTGCAGTTCCTTCCTACACACATGATACTATACGATAGAACTTTATTAACTTTATTTATCCCAGGAGGGAAATTGCGTATGTGTGTGAACTTGTGTGTGTGTGTGGGCATATATGTTACACACACACACACACACACACACACACACACACACACACACACACACACACACACAGTTTTGTTTTCTCGTTTATAACATTATTTACAGAGTACTATGTTTGCATATTCTGTTGTGCTGTTGCAAGTAACTAACTGGGACGTGAGAGAATAAAACACTCTTGACTTACGTCGCTAATGTGTGGGATAGAACTAGTGTAAGGGTGATCGGTGGTCGGCGTGGACTCGGTGGGCCGAAGGGCCTGTTTCCACGCTGTATCTTTAAATTAAACTAAAAACACTAAAACCAGAGGGAGTCTAAAGAAGGGCCTCTATCCAAAACGTCACCCAATTTCTTCTACCCAGAGATGCTGGCTGCTCCATGGAGTTCCCCCGCACAATAAAAACATGGAAAAGACTTCACCCTACCATAGGTACCCAACCCGATGCAACTAAATTTAAGGTAGCTCTTTTTTTCCCAAGAACCCTTTTTTGCTTAAGTCCAAGTCAAGAGTCAAGAGAGTTTTATTGTCATGTGTCCCAGATAGGACAATGAAAGTCGTGCTTGCTGCAGCACAACAGAATATGTAAACATAATACAGAACAGGAGATAAAAGTTCAGTATGTTTATATTCCATAGACCATATATATACACAATAAATAAACAGATGAAATGCAATAGGCTGTTATTGTTTGGAGTTTGGTGGTGGACCCTTTGAAAGAGCTAATAGTCAAATCTAATAGTCAAATCTAAAATGGAGTCGTTCTTCTACAAAAGCATGTCCTGGTACAACAAAAGAATGGCTCGGTGCAAAGTCTGAATGACTTTGTAAAGTATATGGAACACAATATGGAGGACAGGTTGTCTTTTCAATAAAGACATTAAGATGGCAGCCTGCATAATAACATGTGCTTCTTTTCAAGGCCATAAAGAAGCCAAGATTGAAAAAATAGCTGACGCTCCAGAGATAAGTAATAACTTGTTATTGGATGAGCTTGATTTGGACCCAGCTTTCTTATATTGTGAAAGGCTACAGAATCTTTCAGTCATGCCATATTCAGACTTGGTAGGAGTGTTTTACTGATAAGAAAAATGTATAATTGTGCTAACTCTCCTTTGTTCTGTGAGTGAGAGCCCAAGAAGCACTGAGCAATGTTTGTGCTCATTGTAGATCTTTGCCACTCCCATTTGATGAATCAATTAAAGATTGCCACGGTTTACCTTTAACAGTTTTTGTTGCTATCTGCTTTTTTATTTTATTTATTAGTTATTTATTTATTAGTAGACATATTATAAAATGTAGTTACATATTATAGTAAAAAAACTTTTCATATACATCAGTCATACATTATTAAAATTTTCCATTATCAATTACTTCTGCTTCTAGTGTTTTTATTTTTTATAGAAAGAGGGAGAAAGAGAGGGTAGAAAGTTACAAATAAAAAAAATAAATAAAAAAACACAACAGAAAAACAAGGGAGGTGGAATGGGTTACCTGTAATACGTCAATGGAGATAGGTTCGTAGGTTATAAAGTATAGCTTTTCATCTGTTCCTGAGTTCAAGTTTCAGCTGGGTCCTCGTGCTGTGCCAATCTATCCCTTCAGATAGTTAATGAATGGAGCCCAAATTTTATGGAAAAGATCTTGTTTGTCCATTAAGACAAGTCTAATTCTTTCTAAGTATAGGGTCTCCGACATTTCCGTAATCCACATTTTAATTGTGGGGGTTGTAGGGCCTTTCCAAAATTTTAATATTAATTTTTTCCCGGTTATTATACTGTAGTTGAGGAAATTTCTTTGGTTTGTTGTGAGTGTTAAGCTTTGTTCTGATATTCCAAGTATTATTAATTTTGTGTCTGGGTCCAGTTTTGTATTAATAACTTCTGAAGTTATTTCAAAAATATCCGTCCAGAAATGTTTAAGTTTTATACAGTTTGCAAACGTATGTGTTAAATTAGCCTCTAGATGTAGACATTTATCACAAATAGGAGAGATTTGTGGGAAGATTCTATTTAGTTTTATTTTAGAGTAGTGTAGTCTATGTAAGACCTTGAATTGTATTAAAGTATGTCTGGCATTTAATGAACATTGATGTATTTGTTGTAAACTTTCGTCCCACATATCTTTCGTGATAGGGTGACCTATTTTATTTTCCCATTTGTATCTATATGGTTCGGTCGGTGGTACCTCGTTGTTTAGTAGGGTGTTATAAATATAAGCTATTAGTTTTTCAGTATTAGGATGCTTGTTCAAACATTCATCAAGAATTTCTGATTCCCTATTCCTGTAGACTTGTGTATTAGATTTAACATAATCTCTAATTTGTAGATATCTGAAGAAATTATTTGAGTGCAGTCCATAATTCTGTTGTAACTCTTGAAATGAAAGAAAAGTACCTTTCCCATAAAGATGTCCTATATTTTTGATTCCATAATTTTTCCATTGTGTGAAACCTTTGTCCATAAAGGATGATTTGAATAAAGGATTATTTACAATGGGAAGGCAGAGTGGTATATTATTCAATATTAAATCTTTTTTTATTTGTTTCCAAATTCGTATTCCACTATGTATTATGGGGTTTTCTTTATAGATTTTTTTGTGCAGTTTTGTGGGGGCAAATATGTTCGGTCCAATTTCAAAAGGTAGACAGTCTTCCTTTTCCATCATTAACCAATCTGGTTGTTGATCCATTTCTTCCAGCCAGAAATTCATGTTTTTAATATGGACTGCCCAAAAATAAAATAAGAAAGTTGGCAAAGCCAAACCTCCATTTATCTTTGATTTACATAAATGTTTTTTACTTATTCTATGATTCTTATAATCCCAGACAAAACTTGTAACAATGGAGTCGACTTTTTTGAAAAAAGTTTTTGGGATATATATCGGAATTAATTGAAGTAGGTACAGTAGTTGCGGTAAAAAAATCATTTTTATAGCATTAATTCTCCCAAGCATAGAAATGGGGAGTGTTTTCCAGTATTGAATATTCTTATGTAGTTTATTCAGTAAGGGTGGGAAATTTAGTTTAAATAAGGAGGTATATGTCTTAGTTACATAGATTCCTAAGTATTTAAATTTATCTTTAACTATTTTAAAAGGGGATTGTTGTATTGTATGTAAATTGAATTTTGTTATTGGCATGATTTCGCTTTTATTCCAGTTAATTCTATATCCCAAAAACTGACCAAATCCAGTTATTAGATTTAATAGGTTTGGAATACTAGTTTCTAATTTTGTAATATATATTAGTATATCATCTGCATATAAGGAAATTTTATTCCTTGTGTCTCTAGTATTGTATCCAAATATTCCTGGATGGTTTCTAACGCTTTCTGCTGGGGGTTCGATTGCAAGAGCAAATAATAGTGGGGATAGTGAGCATCCTTGTCTACAGCCTCTAGAGAGATTAAATTTAGTTGATAACATTTTGTTTGTTAATATACTAGCTGTTGGATTAGAATATAACAATTTAACCCATGTACAGTACTTCTCTCCTAATTGAAATTTTTCCATCACCGAAAATAAATATGGCCATTCTACCTGGTCAAATGCTTTTTCAGCATCTAACGAGATAATTGCTAGCTCTGCGTTAGGGATTCTATTGGAGTATATAATATTAAATAATCTTCTCAGATTATAAAATGAATACCGTTTGGGGATAAACCCTGTTTGGTCGGGATGTATTAATTTGCTGATCACTAAGCTCAATCTATTAGATAGAATTTTAGTTAATATTTTCTGATCAGTATTTAAGAGGGCTATAGCTCTGTATGAACCTGGGTCTTCAAGATCCTTGTCCGTTTTTGGTATGAGTATGATTGTAGATTCATTTAGAGTTTCTGGGAGTTTCTGTTGAGTATATGTGTATTTGTACATTGTCTGTAGGCGTGGGGAAAGCAAATCATAATTTTTTTAATAAAATTCAGAATTTAGACCATCGGGTCCAGCAGACTTTCCGTTTTTTAAGGATTTGATTGACTCTTCGATGTCTTTTATCGTAATTTCAGCCCCTAGCAATTCTCTCTCTTTCTGATCTAGACCCGCTAACTTACAATTCTGTAAAAATGTTTCCATTCCCGTTGATTGTTCTGTTATTTTAGATGAATACAATTTTTGGTAGTATTGTAGAAATCTATCATTAATATCTTTAGGCAGTGTTAATGTTTCTCCCTTGTCTGTTCTAATTTTGTATATTGTTTTTTCCCCA
This sequence comes from Amblyraja radiata, assembly GCF_010909765.2. NCBI lineage: Eukaryota > Metazoa > Chordata > Chondrichthyes > Rajiformes > Rajidae > Amblyraja > Amblyraja radiata. The sequence continues at coordinate 6,830,892 of NC_045963.1, read as the reverse complement.
TCCAATTTGCGAAGTTGACGCGCTAATAGTTTTTGTGGTTTGTCACCAAATTCAAAATTTAATTGTTTTGTATGTTGATAAAGTTTTATAACTTGGTCTGAATATATCTTGTTTAATTTATATTTCAATACTGCAATTTTATTGTGTTTTATCGTGGATGGTGCTGCTGCATTTTCTGTGTCTAATTGCTTTATTTCCATTTCCAGTTTCTGTTGTTTGGCCCTATTCTCTTTATTAAAAAATTATTGGGAAGAAATTAATGCTCCTCGTACAAATGCTTTAAATGTTTCCCAAAGAAGGGAAGCAGAGATTTCAGGGCTGTCGTTAGCCTCAAAAAACATTTAAATCTGTTTTACTAGGTATTCATTACATGACTTATCTTTTAAGATTTGGGGATTAAATCTCCATTGTGGCTGTATCTCTGCCATTCCGTTTACTTTGATCATAAATGTTAATGGAGCGTGGTCTGAGATTATGATGTTATGATATTGTGAATTATAGGTAAATGGGATAAGTTTTGAATCTACTAAAAAATAGTCTATCCTTGAGTAAGTTTTATGTACTGGTGAGTAAAATGAATATTCTCGGCCCGATGGATTTTCAATTCTCCAAACGTCCTTAATATTAGTAGTATTAATGTATGAATTTAAAAATTCACTTGATCGAGATTTTAGTTTTCTTTGAGTTGATGATCTATCCAAACAAGCATCCAATGTACAATTTAAATCTCCACCGATTATTAAGTTTTGTTGTGTACCTTCCGGGATATTGTTAAGAATTCTCTTAAAAAACAGAGGGCTATCAAAATTTGGTCCATACACATTGAGGAGAGTCACCTTTTTTAAGTATAACTCCCCTATTATTACAATATATCTGCCTTCAATGTCTTCTATCGTTGATATATGTTTAAAGGGTATACCTTTACGAATTAATATTGCAACACCTCTAGATTTATGTGAGAATGAAGAGTGGTACGCTTTAGCAATCCATTTTGCTTTCAATCTGTGTTGTGCTTCCTTTTTAAGATGTGTCTCCTGGAGAAATATTATATCTGTTTCCAATGATTTTAAATGAGCTAACACTTTGCCTCTCTTGATAGGTTCATTAATTCCCTTAACATTCCAACTACAGAATTTAATTCCCTCACCCCCAATTTTTATATTCATGTCTTGCATCTTGTGATTAAGTGGTAGAGCAGATGATTCAGCACACTCAACCCTACCTTATACTTGAACATCAGGTAGATGAATTTTAGGTCACGTCTGTTTTCCATCCGAACATATCTTCTTAAATAAAATATGCAATTCCATTCCAAATACAAAATATAATATGATATAAGATAAAAAAGGTGATAGCAAATTGGGTTAGTAAAGTGTGGAAAGTAAAAAAGAAAAGCAACTACAACTACAATTAGTGCAGTTAGTGATAGCCACCCTAATGTGGCTAAGCATCTATGGACTTCCGTAGCTTTTGGTTTATTAAAATACTAGCTCCGTACTTTCCTTGAAAGGAAAGTTTCCAATTCGATGCAAACAATTTGTGGGGGGGGAAAGAAATAATGATTATATTCCATTAATGGTATAATTAGTAGTCTCAAATTGAAATGTTAGTTTTGTATAATATAAACATTTATCAAAGAATAATCAAAAACAAAAACATCAGAGAGAGCCACCATACATTTCTCATTATAAAATACCTGAATCACACTTTACTTATATTTCATTCTTTTAGTTAATTCTTAAATATTCTAAATAATCTTATTATCAATAGTTAGTGTTAGTTAGTATTCTTGATTATTAATAGTTGTTAGAGGTTAGCACTAGAATGTAAGTATTATATATCCGTTGCAGGATATTTACCCAATTCTTATTGCGAATTTTAGGCAATTCTTAAATATAATAGTTTAAAGTTTAGAGTTCCATATCTTCTCTGCGAGATAGCAGTATCCAGGTAGGTGTTAAGTGTTGAATATTTTTCAATCTTCGATCTTGTCCTCGATGTTCTTGGCAAATTCAAATGCTTCCGTGTGCTTGATGAAGAAGTATTCCTTCTTCTCGTAACTGACTCTTAGTGTTGCGGGGTATAACAGTCCATATCTCAGATTCTTTATGTTCTTCAGTATTCTTCTTGTTTCTGTGAACAACGCTCTTTTCTTAGCAACTTCCACAGGGTAATCTCTGAATACGCTAATCTTGTCTCCTTCATATACAAGATTTCTGCTTTTGCCAATTTTCCTCATCATGTCATCCAATACATGGTCATATTGGACCTTTACTATCATTATTCTTGGTCGGTTGCCCACCTTTGGGCGACCCACTCTGTGCGCTCGGGCAAGTAATGGCGCCTGGTCCAGGTTCAAAATTGTTTTCAGTACATCTGCAGCAAATTCACGGGGGTCACGAGTCCCCTCTCTGCCTTCCTGGATGCCCACGATTCTTAAATTCTGACGCCTCTGATCTCCTCCAAGTCTGTACATTTTTCAGTTATTTGATGCAATAACTTTGATAGGCGTTGGTTCTCAGTGATGAGTTGTTTTGTAGTTGCGGTGCTTGTCTCAGCAAGTTCCTCAAGTTCTTTTACAATCTTGTGGTGTTGGTCTAATGTCAGGAGAATAGGTTCAATTTTAGAATCAAATCTGGATTCCATCATATTCAGTTTTTCATTTACTTCTTCAACATTTTGAGTCATATTTCTTTCCATGTCTAATTTCCAGTCTTCAAGGACTTCGTGTACAATCTCTGTACATCTTCTTTAATTTGTTCTTTAATTTCTTTTTTAAAAGATGTCAGCTCCTCTTTAAAGTTCTGTCTAAGATTTTTAAGTTCCTCCTTAAGAAACGTTTTTAATTCTTCCAACTCAGTCTTTTTCTTCTTCTTCGAGATGTCTTCTCGGGATGCTGTCAAACCTGAGGCCGAGGCTTCAGTTGGGCCTACCTCTTTAGTCTTGCCGTTTTTTGTCTTGTGGGGGGGAGTATGCTGAGTCGACATACTGCCGGTGTCGCGCGCCTGATGACATCACGGGCTTACTGCAAAACAATCGGTGCCGTTTTCTGCAGGTAGGATCTGTCTTTTCCCCCCGTTTTTTCGTTTTTTTCACGGAGCTGGTTGGCGCGAGTCTCTCCTACTCCATAGCGCCACCGGAAGTCGCTACTCCCATTTGATGAATCAATTAAAGATTGTCACGGTTTACCTTTAACAGTTTTTGTTGCTATCTGCTTTTTAAGAAACAAACTTTGACATTTAGCGTAGTCAGCAGGATCTCGCTGGGACCAGCAACAGATGACTGAGTAAGAGGGTGCAGTTGACCGGGATCTGAAGGGGAGAAAACTGTGCTCCAGTTGGACCCTTTGAGTCTGGCCTCCTGAAGAAGTTCCTGGTAAAAAAAACTGTCATATGAGAAAAGATTGAAAAGACTAGGCTTGTATTCACTGGAGTTTAGAAGGATGACAGATGGCACAATGGGCTAAGTGTTCGGCTGGCAACCGGAAGGTAGCCGGTTCGAATCCCGCTTGGAGTGCATACTGTAGTTGTGTCCTTGGGCAAGACACTTCACCCACCTTTGCCTGTGTGTGAATGATTGGTGGTGGTCGGAGGGGCCGTAGGCGCAGATTGGCAGCCACGCTTCCGTCAGTCTGCCCCAGGGCAGCTGTGGCTACAGAAGTAGCTTACCACCACCGAGTGTGACTGAGGAGTGAATGAATAATGCGATGTAAAGCGCCTTGAGTATTAGAAAGGCGCTATATAAATCCCATCCATTATTATTATTATTATTATTATTATATCTTATAGACGCATATAAAATAATAAAAGGACTGGATAAGATAGATGCAGGAAAAATGTTCCCAATGTTGGGCATCCAGAACCAGGGGCCACAGTCTTAGAATAAAGGGGAAGCCATTTAAGACTGAGGTGAGAAAAAACGTTTTCACCCAGAGAGTTGTGAATTTGTGGAATTCCCTGCCACAGAGGGCAGTGGAGGCCAAGTCACTGGATGGATTTAAGAGAGAGTTAGATAGAGCTCTAGGGGCTAGTGGAATCAAGGGATATGGGGAGAAGGCAGGCACGGGTTATTGATAGGGGACGATCAAGCCATGATCACAATGAATGGTGGTGTTGGCTCGAAGGGCCGAATGGCCTCCTCCTGCATCTATTTTCTATGTTGCTATGTTTCTATGTCCCTCAGTCCTTAGAAGCAGACAGTGAAGGTAAGACCACTTGTATAAGGATTGGCTTGTGTATTGGATATGGGTAAAGAATTGGCCACTGCAGACTAAAGAGGTTTTGTCACAATTAAAGGATTGGACACGGCAGACTACAAACTTTGTCACTAATGTGTATTGCAAAGATAATGTGTCTTCAAGAGGCAGTGTTTTGAAAAGACTTGTAAATTTGCTACCTGAGAGAGTAACCAGATTGGCCTTTACAGACTGCAAAGGTTTGTTACAAATAAAGGATTAGGCCCGAAACGTCGCCTATTTGGAAGGGTTTCGGCCCGAAACGTCGCCTATTTCCTTCGCTCCATAGATGCTGCTGCACCGAAGGGTTTCGGCCCGAAACGTCGCCTATTTCCTTCGCTCCATAGATGCTGCTGCACCGAAGGGTTTCGGCCCGAAACGTCGCCTATTTCCTTCGCTCCATAGATGCTGCTGCACCCGCTGAGTTCCTCCGAAGGGTTTCGGCCCGAAACGTCGCCTATTTCCTTCGCTCCATAGATGCTGCTGCACCCGCTGAGTTCCTCCAGCAATTTTGTGTACCAAAGGATTAGGCTTAACAGGCTGAAAAAGTTTGTTACAATTTGTGCACTAAGTTGTGTACAAAGAAGTGATTTGGTGATTGGATAAACATAGAAATAATTTGGATACGAGTGACGGAAAGACGGCTGTAAAACACATGTGTTATTTGTTTCATAAGAACAGCAAGGATTATAGAATATTGAATTATAAATTGACCAAACCTTTTAGTAATGTGTCTTGACCAGTAGGAGGCATATGGAATGTGGAGACTATTGAAGGAAGAGAGAGAGAGAGAG